>NC_080386.1:71204308-71294678 GCF_014773155.1 Arachis stenosperma
CCTTACTCGCGTAAGGTTTATTACTTGGACGACCCAGTGCACTTGCTGGTTAGTTGTGCAAAGTTGTGTTTATGCCATGGTATTGAGCACCAAGTCTTTGGGGCCATTACTAGGGATTATTTGAGTTGTGAAAAGCAGTGATCACAATTTCGTGCACCAAGTTTTTGGCGCCGTTGCCGGGGATTGTTTAGTGTATGGACAACTGACGGTTCATCTTGTTGCTTAGATTAGGTATTTTTCTTCAGAGTTCTTAAGAATGAATTCTAGAGTTTCATGATGATCTGTTGAAGTCTGGCTGGCTGTGAAGCCATGTCTAATCTTATTGGACCGAGGTTTCAACTGATCATCACAAGAGCTAGTTGATTTCTATCAATCTTGCTATTAGAGCAATGATCTGCTAAGGCTTGGCTGGCCATTGGTCATGTCTAGTGTTTTGGACCGGAGCTTTCTTTGAAAGCTTGGCTGGCTGTGAAGCCATGTCTAATTCCTGGACCGAAGTCTTAGACTAGCATTGCAATGATTCCTGGAATCCAAATTGAGAATTCTGAAACCTTCATTTTCTATTTCCATATAATTTTCGAAAAATCCAAAAAAAATTACAAAATCATAAAAACCAAAAATATTTTATGTTTCTTGTTTGAGTCTAGTGTCTAATTTTAAGTTTGGTGTCTTGCATGCATTGTTTATTTGATCATTGGTTCTATTTTCAAGTCAATAGTACAGGGAACTGAAGATTCAGAACATGCAGCAGAGGAATTACACAGAAAAAGCTGGGCGTTCAAAACGCCCAGTGAAGAAGGACAGACTGGCGTTTAAACGCCAGCCAGGGTGCCTGGTTGGGCATTTAACGCCCAAAAAGGTAGTGCATTGGGCGTTAAACGCCAGAATGTGCACCATTCTGGGCGTTTAACGCCAGGATGGCACAAGAGGGAAGATTCTGTTTTTAATTCAGATTTTTTTCAAGTTTTCAAAGTTTTTCAAAATCAAATCTTTTCCAAATCATATCTTTTCAATCAAATCTTTTTCAAAATCAATTTCTTTCTTTTTCAAAGATACTTGCTAACAATTAATGATTTGATTGAACATTTCAAGTATGTTGCTTTTTCTGTTGAGAGAGGTTTAATGTTTGAATCATATCTTTTCTTGTTAGGCAAGTCATTAATTTTTTAAAAAAAAAATCAAATCTTTTTAAAATTATTTTCAAATCATAATTTATCAATCATATCTTTTTCAAACTAATTTTCAATCATATCTTTTTGGTTTCTTTTTTTCAAAATCTTTTTCAAAAATTACTTGGTTTCTTTCCCACTCTTAGTTTTCGAAAATCAATTAAAGTTTTTCAAAATGTTTTTAAAATCTTTTTAATCTAATTTTCGAAAATTTCTTCCTCTCTTCTCACATCCTTCTATTTATGGAGTACCACTCCTTCTCAATGCACAATTCGAACTCTATCTGATTAAGTTCGAATTCTTCTACCTCTTCCTTCTAATTTTCTTCTTCTCTGACACCTCAAGGAATCTCTATACTGTGACATAGAGGATTCTACATTTTCTTGTTCTCTTCTCTCTCATATGTGCAGGAACAAGGACAAGAGCATTCTTGTTGAAGCTGACCCTGAACCTGAAAGGACCTTGAAGCGAAAGCTAAGAGAAGCTAAGGCACAACTCTCTGTAGAGGACCTAACAGAAATCTTCAAAGAAGAAGACATGGCAGCCGAAAACAACAACAATGCAAACAATGCAAGGAAGGTGCTGGGTGACTTTACTGCACCTACTCCCGACTTCTATGGGAGAAGCATCTCTATCCCTGCCATTGGAGCAAACAACTTTGAGCTTAAGCCTCAATTAGTTTCTCTAATGCAACAGAATTGCAAGTTCCATGGACTTCCATTGGAAGATCCTCATCAGTTTTTAGCTGAATTCTTGCAAATCTGTGACACTGTCAAGACTAATGGGGTTGACCCTGAGGTCTACAGACTTATGCTATTCCCTTTTGCTGTAAGAGACAAAGCTAGGACATGGTTGGACTCACAACCTAAAGAAAGCCTGGACTCATGGGAAAAGCTAGTCAATGCCTTTTTGGCAAAGTTCTTTCCGCCTCAAAAATTGAGTAAGCTTAGAGTGGAAGTCCAAACCTTCAGACAGAAGGATGGAGAATCCCTCTATGAAGCTTGGGAAAGATACAAACAATTGATCAGAAAATGTCCTTTTGACATGCTTTCTGAATGGAGCATCATAGGTATTTTCTATGATGGTCTCTCTGAACTATCCAAGATGTCTTTGGATAGCTCTGCTGGAGGATCTCTTCATCTGAAGAAGACGCCTACAGAAGCTCAAGAACTAATTGAAATGGTTGCAAATAACCAATTCATGTACACTTCTGAAAGGAATCCTGTGAACAATGGGACTAATCAGAAGAAAGGAGTTCTTGAGATTGATACTCTGAATGCCATATTGGCTCAGAACAAGATATTGACTCAACAAGTCAATTTGATTTCTCAAAGTCTGTCTGGAATGCAAAATGCACCAAGCAGTACTAAGGATGCTTCATCTGAAGAAGAAGCTTATGACACTGACAACGGTGAAACCCTTGCATAAGCTTGCCATGGAAAGGAGTAAGAAGGATTGGATGAAGACAGTAGGAAAGCAGAGAGACGAAAGGGACAAGCATCTTCATACGCTTATCTGAAGCTCTCACCAATGATATACATAAGTATCTCTATCTTTATCTTTATGTTTTATTCATATATCATCTATACCCAATTGAGTCTGCCTGACTAAGATTTACAAGGTGACCATAGCTTGCTTCATACCAACAATCTCCGTGGGATCGACCCTTACTCGCGTAAGGTTTATTACTTGGACGACCCAGTGCACTTGCTGGTTAGTTGTGCAAAGTTGTGTTTATGCCATGGTATTGAGCACCAAGTCTTTGGGGCCATTACTAGGGATTATTTGAGTTGTGAAAAGTAGTGATCACAATTTCGCACACCAATTACTAAGTCATACAATAAGAAAGTAAAAAAAAAAAACATTTATGGTTAGTGACTTGGTGTTAAAATTAGTCCTACCGACTGAGCAAGTTAAAGGAAGGTAGTCTCCCTTATGGGAATGACCTTTTAGAGTCAAAAAGGTATTTGATGGCAATGCTTATGAGCTAAAAGATATAACAACTACTCGACAAATAGGGTATATAAATGGTAAATAATTAAAGTTATATCATTAAATAGTATCATGAAAGGAACGTCAAAAAGAAAAGTTCATATTCAATGTTCTAGCAAATAAAAAAATTTAGAACAAATTTCTAAACGTGGGCTTAAGATCTTCCTATTTTTTACTTAAGGCAGCAGCTTCTTCGATAGGGTCTTTTTGGCCTTGATTGTTTGATTCACATCTTCGATTAGAGAAGCACGACTTAAAGTTTTGGAGGTATGAACTTGATTTATTTTCTGAAGTCGTTGATTTAGATCTGCATTGGTAGTCTCGACCTTTGCTTTGCTTGTCTTCAACTCATCCAATTCTTTTTCGAGAATTTTGACTTTAGTGACTGATAAGTGAATATCTTATACCTTTTTACACCACATTTTCTAGTTGTTTTTAGTTAAATTTCATTAAGTTTTATTATGTTTTAGTGCAAAATTCATCTTTTGGATGCTACTTTGAGTTTTTGTGTTATTTCTATGATTCTAGGTGAATTTTGGACGAATTTGGCAGAATCTTGTTCAGAGACGAAGAAAGGATAGCAGATGCTGTCAATCCTGACCTCCTTGAATTCCAACGAGCATATCTAAAACTACTGAGGTCCAATTGACACGGTCTTAATGGCATTAGAAAGCTAACTTTCAGAGATTTCCAACAATATATAATAGTTTATACTTTTCTTCCAGAATGACTGCCAAAACTGGCGTTAAACGCCAAGCCTGGGTGTTTAACGCCCAAGAGGATTGACCTCCCAAGTTAAATGCCCAAAACTGGCGTTCAACGCCAGCCAGGGAGCAGGACTAGCGAAGTTCAACAACCAGAACCCAAGTTGAACTCTAGTTTTTGTGTTATTTTATCTTATCCTTGTAACTTTTAAATTTAATTAACATCTTTTAGGTCTAGTATTTACTATAAATAAGTGACACCTTTCCTCCTGAGGAACACGCCTCCCAGGAGGGGAGGATCAGACACATTACTTTACATATTCTTTTCTATTTTTCTGTAAATTATGAGTAACTAAACCTCCTTGTTAAAGTTAGGAGCTCTGCTTATCTCTATGGATTAATATCATTACTATTCTATTTTAATATATGTTTGATTCAGTTCTAATGTATGTTTTCGTTCTTCATCCTAATGGGACTAGGTATGTCCCTTTTTCTATAGGAGTTATTGTGATAATGAAAAAAGGTCACTTGAGCTACAACTTGAAAACATTCCTCCTAAATCGAGATTATCTGGGCTAATTGGGATACGCTACATATAATCTAATTAGTTATGGGTAATCGAGGTTTCTGTGGCGCTAAACTAGTTTTCTAAACTTCACCCTCTAATCCGAAAGATCTGACCTTGTATGTGGCGTTTTGAGTAGGATTGGGGGAGATTAATTCACTAAACGGACAGGTTTTAATAACTTACAGTTTGCTATAGAATGAATCATTCATTGATAAAATAGTTGGAAAGAAATACTAATCCGCAAGGGTGAGTATCTCCGAGACCTTAACTGTTCTCTCATTACTGTTTCTACACTAATTCTTTATTGCTTTATTTATTATTGTGCTTTATGCGAATTCAACAAATAACCACTCTTTTTTCTATTTGCCTGACTAAGTCCAGCAAGATAGCTATTGCTTGCTCAATCCAACAATCCTCGTGGGATCGACTCTCACTCACCTGCACTTGCCGGTGGAGTTGTGCGAGTTCAATTTTGCGCACCAAGTTTTTGGCTCGTTGCCGGGGATTCTTCGTGATTGACAACTACCGGTTCTCTTGTTACTTAGATCAGGTACTTTTATCAGTTTTTGACCATTTATTTCCTTTTGATTTTCTAATTTTAAGTTGTACCTATTTCTATACCTTTTCAAAAATTTTTCTCATTAATTTTCTCTTGTTTTGAAATTTTTAAGTTTGGTGTCTTTTTAGTGTTTTTCTTCCTTTTTAAATTTCGAAAAACTTTTAAAATTTTTCTCTTGAATTTTCGAAAATTCTTGCAATTTTTTTTCTTGATTCAAAAATTTTTAAGTTTGGTGTTGTTTTAGTGTTTTTCCCTTAAAATTTTTAAAATTAATATTTTTAATCTTTTCCTTTTTAATTTTCGAATATTTCTTGTTATCTTATTTTGATTTAATTTCAAATTTTAAGTTTGATGTCCATTAGTAATCTTTTTATTTGAATTCTCTTTAATCATATCTTATTTATCTTTCTTGATCTTTAATCTTTATCTTTTCCTTAAGTTTAAAATTTTGTTATCTTATCTTATCTTATCTATATTTTAAATTCAAATTTTAAAGTTTAGAGTTTCTTTAGTTTTTCTTTCTTTAATTTTGATATTCAAAATCTTTGTTTGATCTTTTCCTTTTAATTTTCGAAAAAAAAAAATTTAAACCAAATCTTCTATCTTTATTTTCAAATCTTTTTAATTAATTATTTGCTTTATCCTATTTTAATTTTAAATTTGATGTTCCTTTAGTCTTTCTTTCTTTCAAATTTGAATTTCAAAATCTTCAAATTTTCAAATCTTATCTTATCTTGTTTTTTCTCATGACTTTTTCTTTCTAATTTTTGAATTTCAAAATCTTTAATTGACTTTTTCAATTTTCGAGAATTGCATCTTAAATTTAAAATCTTGCTTTATCTTCTTTTAATTTTAAAAGGAAAGCGTCTTTTAATATTTCTTTTTTTCTTTTTTAAATTTTGAAAATTTCAAATCTTTTCTTTTCTTTTTAAATTTTCAAATCATATCTTATTTATCTTTCTTGATTCTTGATCTTTATCTTATTTATCTTTTCCTTAATTCTAGTTATTTGATTTTTTTCATTTAAATTCAAATTTTAAAATTCAAAATCTAAGTTTAGTGTTTTTTTAGTTTATCTTTTTTTTTCTCTTTTTGAAATTTGAAAACTTTTTTTTTTATTTTTGAAAATCTTTAATTAAATTTTACACTTTTATCTTATCTTTATTTAATTTCAAATTCTAAGTTTGGTGTCTTCTTTTACATTTTTTTTGGATTTAAAAATTTTTTCTAATCTTCAAAATTTTAGATTAATTCTTGCATCTTTATCTTATTTGATTTAATTTAAAATTTTGAGTTTGGTGTCCCTTCAGTAATTTTCTTAGTTAATTAGTTTTCATTTTAATTTTCGAACCCTATCTTATTTAATTTTCTTGATTTTTGATTTTCCTCTTATGTATCTTTTCCTTGATTTTCAAAATTTTGTTATCTTATCTTATTTATTTAAAATTCAAATTTTAAAAGTTTGGTGTTTCTTTAGTTTTTCTTTCTCTTCCTTTTTGAATTTCAAATATTTTAAAACCTTTCTTTCTAATTTTCAAAAATTTTAAATTAAATCTTCCATCTCTATTTCCAAATCTTTCCTAGCTAATCGTTTACTTTCTCTTGTTTTATTCAAATATTTTTAGTTCAGTGTTTCTTTAACTTTTTTTTCTTTTTTTTTTGGATTTTAAAAATTTTTAAACCCCTTTCTTTCTAATTTTTTTTATTTTTTGAAATTTCTAGTTAATTTTTTGAATTATTATTCTAATTTCTTATTTATTTTTGAATTTAAAAAAATAATTCTTATTTCTTTTTTGATATCTCACTGGGAGTTCTCTATACTCTGACATAGAGATTTCCATTTTTCTTTGTCTCTTGTTTGTCCAGGAACACCAAAATCACTATGGATCCTAAGGGGAATGCTGAACCGAGAAGAACCCTAGGATTTCAGTCAGCTCTCACTCCTGATTTCTATGGAAGCAGCATTAGTATACCTTCTATTGGAGTAGATCATTTTGAGCTCGACCCAGAGTTGATCTTTCTAGTGCAACAAAATTGCCAATTTCATGGACTCCCACAAGAAGATCCTAATAAATTCATCTCTGACTTCCTGCAGATCTGTGATACTGTAAAGACCAATGGAGTATATCCTGAAGTCTACAGGTGGATGCTTTTCCCATTTACTGTGAGGGATCAAGCAAAGGATTGACTAAGCAAATGGAGTTTAAACACTTGGGATAAGGTTGTTGACAAGTTCCTGAACAGGTTCTTTCCTTCGCGGAGATTGACTAAGCTAAGGATAGACATTCAGACCTTCAGGCAAGAAGAGAGCGAGTCCCTCTATGATGCTTGGGAGAGGTACAAGCTGATGCTCAGGAGATGTCCCCCCTTCCCTTGATATGTTCTCAGATTGGGTCAAGATAGACATCTTCTATAACGGTGTCTCTTAGATGGCCAAGAGGTCATTGGATCACTCTGCAGGTGGTTCTCTGCACATGAAAAAGACACCCAAAGAGGCAGAGGAGCTCATTGAGATAGTTGCCAATAACCAGTACTCATATTCATCTAAGAGGACTCCAGTTAGGAAGGAAGCTCAAGAAGTGGAGACTGTAGATACGATCCTTGCTCAAAACACACTTATGTTGCAACAAGTAACTCTTCTCACTCAATAATTGAGTAGCATGCAGAGTCAAGTTGCTGAGGTTCATAGTGCTCCTCCAAATACTCCTTGTGATATGAGTGGTAACTTTTCTCAAGGTGAAACTCACGACTATGGCAAGTGGACACGTGAGCAAGTTAATTACATGGAAAATTTCTCTATAAACCTCTACAATTCCCCTTAGTCTCAAACTTTTAACCAATGGTGGAGGAATCATTCAAGCAGAGAGGAAGTTGAACACCCAAGAGGGGGCAGAGCTGAAGTTGAACGCCCAAAGGGGGGTAGAATGGAAGTAGAATGCCCAAGAGGGAGTAGGGTGGACGTTGAATGCCCAAAGAATGGGGAAATGGACATTAATTCAGAAGACATTTCCCCCAAGCACCCTGACAACCCTTTTTCAGTCACTTTGGACACTCATCCTACATTACCCAAGGCACCAGAGTACGAAGCCAAATTGTCATACCCTCAGCGACTTCAGAGACACATCACCCTTCCAAGTGACACAGTGCCTCCCCCAAGAAAAGAGTGTAAGGCCATAGTTGCTGAAGAATCAGGGAAGACAGAAACACCAGCAGAGGCTGAGAGCATTAAAGTACACCCTAAGAAGTCACAAGAGAAGATCGAGGGTGAGTAATTCATTCAGTTCTAGTATAATATCCCTTTTCCTGAGTTGATGGAGGAGGTGCCTCCCTACAAGGCCTTCATAAAAAGCATGCTGCTCTCTGGAAAGAAGACCTTGAAAAAAGATGGAACTGTGGTCTTTACCAAGGAGGCCGAGTCTAAGGAGATATATGTTGCTGAGGAATTGAAGGCTCAAGAAAAGATTGAAAGGACATTGCTACACGTCCCATTGGTGGCACAGGAGCCTGAAGTACCACACCCTCAGAAGCCTCAAAAGGAGACCAAGGATGAGTATCACTCACAATCCTTAGAAGGCTCTAAGAAGTTGCAAATTAATATTCTTTTTGCTGAGATTTTGGAGCAAAAACCTCTCTCTGATGCACTCATGAAGAGCCTACCCGCAGAAAAAAAGCAGAGAATGGCATAGAGGGTGAGTTCTTTGAACCACCAATTCAAGAAGTTCTTGATGACAGGTACACTACACCCATCACACAACAACCAAGTCCTGATTCATGGTGGTAAAGATAATCAAGGAAAGCACTGAAAAGGGAATTGTGACCAAGGAATAAAAGATGATATCCATGAAAAAGAGGAGGTCAACCAGAAGCAATCCAACCCCTAGTGGTACACGAATCCCCACACTTTCATACAGTTGTACCAACAAGTCCAGTAGGTCATCCAAGTAATACCTGAGCAAGTCAGGGTCGATTCCATAAGGATTGTAGTTTGAAGCAAGCTATGGTTATCTTGCAGGCCTTAGTCAGGCAAATCATAATTCAGTTGGATTGATGCAAGGGCAATATTGTATAAATTAAAATCAGGAATAGGAATATAGTTGAGTGATCTCTTCAATGGCAGGTTGTATGTGATCAACGCCTTTATTGAGAGGTCGTCAATGCTCCTCTAGATCTGAACCCCAGGGTTAGTGTGGATCTAGTCTGATTGATGGTGAAGCTCGTACAATCCATTCTCCTTAATGATCCTACTCAAAGTGCCACAGACAAGGTCAGATCTCCGGATCAGAGAACGCTGTATCTTTGGGTTCTAGCCTCTACCACAGAGACCCTAATCTCCCCGAAAATTAGTTGAATTAGTGTCTCGAGAAGTCCCCAACGAAGTCATGGATTAGCCGTCTGAGAGATGTATAATCAATCTGGCGGTTCAATGCTTTCCACTGAAGTATTCCCACGAACCCAAGTAGACACGGGTGTTTGTTAGGCATGTTTGTCTTAGTATAATGAATAGAGCTGATTGTCATTGATCATCCTATTCACCATGTTGAAGAACGAGTATACATCTTAGAATTAATCAAACACGGATCGAAGAGAAACACTAATACTTTTATTAATTCATAGGACTCAGCAGGGCTCCTCCCTCAACCTAGGAGGTTTAGAAACTCATGCTTAAAGGAAAATACAATGTAAAACATGTGAAGTCTGTAAAAGTTAGTAAAAGGTTTTTTTTCAATAACATAAATCTATTCCCTTAAATACTAAACAAATGACTAGTAAAGGTGAAACGGTTTTTTTAGTGCAAAAATCCACTTCTAGGGCTTACTTGGTGAGTGTTTGGGCTGAGCTTTGATGAGATCCATGTGCTAGGAGGCCTCTAGGGTGTTGAACACTGGTTAGGGGGTCCCCTCTGGGCGTTTGGACGCTCGGCTCTCCTCTTTGGTTGCTGGACGCCTGGAAGGGGGCAGGAAGCTAGCATTGGACACCAGCTTTAAGCCTTCTAATCTGAAGCAAAGTGTGAACTATTATACATTGCTAGAAAGCTCTAGAAGTCAGCTTTCCATAGCCGTTAAGAATGCTCCATTTAGACTTTGTTAGCTCCAGAAAAACTCTTCTGAGTGCAAGGAGGTCATATCCGAACAACATCTGTAGTGCTTTCTCTGTCTCTGAATCAGACTTTTGCTCCAGCTCCTCAATTTCAGCCAAAAATTACCTGAAATTGTACAAAAACACAAAAACTCATTAGAATCCAAAAATGTGAATTTAATACTAAAACCTATAAAAACTTAATAAAAACTAAACAAAACATACCAAAAACTATATGAAAATTATGCCAAAAAGCGTATAAAATATCCGCTCATCACAACACGCAACTTAAACTGTTGCTTGTCCCTAAGCAACTAAGAACACAGTAGGATAAAAAAGAAAATTAAGATACAATAAATCTCTAAGTTTCCAATAAAACTAAGTTACAATTAGATGAGCGGGACTTAGTAACTTTTTGCTTCTGAATAGTCTTGGCATCTCACTATCCATTGAAACTCAGAATGGTTGGCATCTTTAGGAACTTAGAATCCATATGATATTATTGACTCTCCTAGTTAAGTTCTTTTTTATTCTTGAACACAGCTTTCAGAGTCTTGGCCGTGACCCTAAGCACTTTGTTTTCCAGTATTACCACCGGATACATAAATGCCACAGACACTTTAACTAGGTGAACCTTTTCAGATTGTGATTCAGCTTTGCTAGAATTCCCAGATAGAGGTGTCTAGAGTTCTTAAGCACACTCTTTTTGCTTTGGATCACGACTTTAACCGCTCAGTCTCAAACTTTTCACTTGACACCTTCACGCCACAAGCACATGGTTAGGGACAGCTTGGTTGAGCCACTTAGGCCAGGATTTTATTCCTTTAGGTCCTCCTATCCACTGATGCTCAAAGCCTTGGATCCTTTTACCCTTGCCTTTTGGTTTAAAGGGTTATTGGCTTTTTCAATTTGCCCTCCTTTTCCTACGTTTTTGGGCAGTAATGGATTTTTCTTATTTTTATTTATTTATTTATTTATTTATTTATTATTATTATTATTATTATTATTATTATTATTATTATTATTATATTTTGTCATTTTTTTCTTTCTTTTTCGCATGCATATATTTTTTTTTCTTTTGCAACATGCTTTTTCTTTTTCTCTTTTTGCTGCTTTTTCTTGCTTCAAGAATCAATTTTCAGATTTTTCAGATTATCAATAATACTTTTCCTTTTTTCTTATTCTTTCAAGAGCCAACATTCTAAATTTTCAACTCCAAATATGCACTGTTCAATCATACATTCAGAAAATAAAAGCAATTCCACCACATCAACATAATTGAACTATTCTTATTTTAAACTTGAAGTTCATGTATCTCTCAATTCTTTTCAAATAAACTTTTTTTTAAGCAAGGTGAGAGACATATGGAATATTTTACAACTTTAAGACATCAATGCAAATGATCATGCAACAAGAACAAGAGAACAGACAAAACATAACAGAAAACAGAAAAATAATAAAAGGAAAGGAAGTAAAAGAGATCGAATCCACCTTTAATGGTGGTGGCTAGTGCTCCTCCTTGAGGATCCAATGTGATGCTTGATCTCTTCAATGTCATTCCTTTGCCTTTGTTGATCTTCCCTCGTAGCCCTTGATCTTCCGTTATGACTCTTTGATCTTCTCTTATTTCATTGAGGGTGATAGAGTGCTCTTGATGCTCCACCCTTAATCGCTCCATATTAGTGCTTAGTTCTCCATGAGAAGTCTTCCATTGATCCCAATAGCCTTGAGGAGGAAAATACATCCCTTGAGGAATCTCAGGGATCTCTTGTTGAAGCTTGGGAATCCCTTTTCCACTATGATCCTTCCACACAGATGTCTGAGAGCACTTGATCCAATCTTTGATCAAAGTTGACTTTTCTAGTGTAAGGATGGGGATCTCCTTGCATTAGAGGCAAGTTCAACGCTAATCTTTCACTTTTCGGGCTGAAATCTAAGATTCTCTCTCGGACTATGGTGCTCCAATTCTTTGGATTTTGGTTCATACTAGTGTCATGATTTTTAGTAACCCATGCATTAGCATAGAACTCTTGCACCATTAAAATCCCAACATCTTGAATGGGATTGGTTAGGACTTTCCAACCTCTTCTCCGAATCTCTCTTCGAATTTTCGGGTACTCATTCTTCTTGAGCTTGAAAGGGACCTCAGGGATCACTTTCTTCTCTGCCACTACTTCATAGAAGTGGTCTTCGTGGGCTTTGGTGATGAATCTCTCCATCTTCCAAGAGTCAGAGGTGGTAGCTACTGCTTTTCCTTTTCTCTTTCTAGATGATTATCCAACCTTGGGTGCCTGATGATAAGTCATCATATACCCATTTTTCAAGCTAATTTCACTTGTTTCACTAGTCTTTATGCACTTTCTTGCATCCTAAGTAAGTAATTTGGAATGAAAATGCATGATTTCTTTAAATCAAACAACCACCATTAAATTGATGCTAAATCATGAGGTTTAAGCTAAAAGTAATTGATTTTTAATGAATTATAAACCTTATGAGTTTGGAGATACTTTGATTGGTTGCTTTAGTTTTTTGTAGGTGAAGAAAGGAAGAAAAGAAGAAAAACGTGGCTTAAGAAGTGTGGCCATGGAAGGAGAAGTGTGGTGCAACATAGGAGGAAGCAAACACTGCTCTCCACAAGAGCACACTGCTCTCCAAGAGAGCAACATAATAAACCAAGACTCCAAAATATCACTGCCCTGCCCACAATAAGAGCGGAGCACAATTCTATGCCAAGGACCAGAGGAAGCAAAAATTCTGCCCTGCCCTCCTCAAGAGCAATATCGGGCTTCATCCAAGAAAAATTCAAAGGAAATTGCTCTCCTAGTGCTACTCATGGGTTTCGAACCCAAGAACAAGGAGGAAAGGAGTAGCGGTCAAATACAAGGAAAACAAGCAAAAATTGGCTTGTTTTCAATCCCCAAGAATCGAACACAGCACCATGAGGGAGCAAGGAACTAGGCGTTACTTTGGTGCCAAGAAAACCAAGGAAAAAGGGGCAGCGTGTGCCTCCACCAAGTTTCGAACCTTGGACCTCACCCTTGGTTGCCTTGTTGCGCTGCCCACAAGGAGAGCAGAGCAGCATTTCATGGCACGGGCAACACACAAGCACGCACGGCCAGGAGCACTCAAGCGCACAGCTTGGACGCACGGAAGGCAAGCATGCATGCACACTGCCCTGCTCTCCGCAAGGGCAGGGCAGCATCTTGAACGCCCATCACATGCAGCACGAGCACGCAATGAGGCCGCATGCACCATTTCCCTGCTCTGCTCTCCACAAGAGCAGAGCAGCCTCCTGGAGCCAACTTCTTCATGGGCTGAAAATTGGATTAAAAATCTAATTTAATTCATTTCTTCACCAAATCAAAAGCCCATCCTAATTCCAAAATCCAAGAATAGAAAGTGTATAAATAGGAGATAGTTTGATGTAATTAAAGACCCTTCTTTTGATTTTTGAATTCTTACATTTTGAGACTTCATTTTCTTTGAGAGCTTTGAACTGAGATCTGAGAGAATTGGGAAGGAGAATTGATCTCTCTTTTTCCTTGTTCTTGCTTGAGCACTTTTTACTTTTCTTGTTTGAGTCTTGGGTGCGAAGAATTGAGGAATTTCTGTCTCAATCTCCATTTAAGATCTCTTTGATTTTCCTACTGCATAATTGAGTTGAATTCAATTTTCTTTACTGCTTCAATCTTCAATTTCTCTTTAATTGCTTTGTGAACTTGGATCTGGGAAGGTAATTAAGATCTAGACTTTGCTATCTAGTCTCTGGAGTCCTGAGATCCAATTTTCCTTTTGGTTCTTCTGTTGAACCACTGCTGCAATTTAATTTCTATTTTCTGTTTGATATCTAGTTGAATTCAAATCATCTCTTACTTTGATAATTGTTGCAATTTAATTTCCCTTGATTAAATTCTGAAATCCCAATCCTCAAATCCCTTTTCCATTCAAGCAATTTATATTTCTTGCACTTTAAGTTACTGCAATTTACATTTCTTGCGTTTTAAGTTTCAATCATTTAATTTCTTGTTCTTTAAGATTCAGCTCTTTTACTTTCAGTTCTCTTTAATTTCTGCAATTTATCCCTCTCCCTTTACATTTTCTGCTATTTACTTACTGTTGGATACAAAATCACTCAACCAATACTTGATTCGCTTGACTAAATTAACCACTGAACTAAAATTGCTCAATCCTTCAATCCCTGTGGGATCGAACTCACTCCCGTGAGTTTTATTACTTAATGCGACCCGGTACACTTGCCGGTGAGTTTTGTGTTGGATCGTTTTCCACACATCAAGTTTTTGGCACCGTTGCCGGGGATTGAATTAGATTGACAATGATTAAGTAAGGTAGTGGTCTAGATTAAGCATTTTTTTTCTTTTTAACTAAGCACATTAACTGTTTGACACATTGTGTCACCTAACCCTCTAACCACATTCTAGCATTAGAATGTCCATGTTTCATTTGGTTTGTTTGTGATTCTTGCAAGTCATGGAGGTTGAGGTGCGTGAAGAGTGAGTGAGCAACAATACCCAGCCTGCAAGAAGGGTGTTGGCCTCTTACACTATCCCCAATGCAAGAAACTGCGGGAGTAGCATACTCACTCCCAACGTTCATGCAAATAATTTTGAGTTGAAGCCTCAACTTATCACTCTGGTGCAGAACAATTGCTCCTATGGAGGAAGTCCACTTGAAGATCCAAACCAACACTTATCCATCTTCCTCAGGATTTGTGAAACTGTCAAAACAAGTGGTGTGCATCCAGACATCTACAAGCTACTGCTGTTTCCATTCTTTCTGAAGGATAAGGCCACTGAATGGCTAGAGACATTTCCCAAAGAAAGCATCAATAATTAGGAAGACTTAGTGAGAAAATTCCTAACCAAGTTCTATCCTCCCCAAAGGATTATCAAGCTGAAAACAGAGGTGCAAACATTCATTCAAATGGATGGAGAGTCGTTGTATGATGCCTGGGAGAGATACAAGGCCTTAATCAGGAAATGTCCCCCAGAAATGTTTAGTGAGTGGGATAGATGATGAGCGGATAATTTATACGCTTTTTGGCATTGTTTTTATATAGTTTTTAGTAAGTTTGAGCTACTTTTAGGGATGTTTTCCTTAGTTTTTATGTTAAATTCACATTTCTGGACTTTACTATGAGTTTGTGTGTTTTTCTGTGATTTCAGGTAAATTCTGACTGAAATTGAGGGATTTGAGCAAAACTCTGAAAAAGGCTGACAAAAGGACTGCTGATGTTGTCGGATTCTGACCTCCCTGTACTCGAAATGGATTTTCTGGAGCTACAGACCTCCAAATGGCGCGCTCTCAACGGCGTTGGAAAGTAGACATCCAGGGCTTTCCAGCAATATATAATAGTCCATATTTTATTCGAAGAATGACGACGTAACTTGGCGTTAAACGCCAAGTACACGCTGCTGTCTGGAGTTAAACGCCAGAAAAACGTCATTATCCGGAGTTGAACGCCCAAAACACGTCATAATTCGGAGTTCAACTCCAAGAGAAGTCTCAGCTCGTGGATTAATCAAGCTCAGCCCAAGCATACACCAAGTGGGCCCCGGAAGTGGATTTATGCATCAATTACTTACTCATGTAAACCCTAGTAGCTAGTCTAGTATATATAGGACCATTTAACTATTGTATTAGATGTCTTTTTGACCACGTTACATCTTTGGTCTCAGTTTTGTTTTATTCTTCATCTTAGGAGATCATTGATCACGTTTAGGGGGGCTGGCCATTCGGCCATGCCTGGACCTCTTTCACTTATGTATTTTCAACAGTGGAGTTTCTGCACACCATAGATTAAGGGTGTGGAGCTCTGCTGTACCTCAAAGATTAATGAAATTCTATTTTCTTTTATTCAATTCTCTATCTTATTCTTATTCCAAGATATTCATTCGTACTCAAGAACATGATGAATGATGATGAGTTAGATAACCCTCATTATTATTCTCACTGATGAACGCGCGTGATTGACAACCACTTCCGTTCTACATGCAACAAAGCTTGAATGTGTATCTCCTAGATTCCCCAACAGAATCTTCGTGGTATAAGCTAGATAGATGGCGGCATTTGTCTGGATCCGGAAAGTCCAACCTTGTCTGTGGTGTTCCGAGTAGGATCCTGGGAATCCGGAAAGTCTCACCTTGTCTGTGGTATTCCGAGTAGGATTCCGTTCATGAATGACTGTGATGTGCTTCAAACCTGTAACCTGCTGGGCGTTAGTGACAAACGCAAAAGAGGGATTCTATTCCAGTAGGGGAGGGAACCAACCGGTGATTGGCCGTACTGTGACAGAGTGCGTGAGCATTAGCTTTCACTGCGAGGATAGGATGTAGCTATCAACCATGGGTGATGCCTCCAGACTGGTTAGCTGTGCGAGTGACAGCCGCATAGGATATTTCCCCGTGAGGATGAAAGTAGCCACAGTTGATGGTGAACCCCTATACAAAGCTTGCCATGGAAAGGAGTAAGAAGGATTGAGTAGAAGCAATGGGATAGCAGGCGTCCGAGAGCTCTACAGCATCTCCATTCCGCTTATCTGAAATTCCTACCAATGAATCTGCATAAGTATCTCTATCCCTTTTATTATTCCTTTTTATTTAACAATCTAATTATCACTATTACCTTTTTAATCTGCCTAACTGAGATTTGCAAGGTGACCATAGCTTGCTTCATACCAACAATCTCTGTGGATTCGACCCTTACTCACGTAAGGTTATTACTTGGACGACCCAGTACACTTGCTGGTTAGTTGAACGGAGTTGTGAAAATAAACAGTGCCCTAAGAGTAAAATCATACAAGACCAAAAAGTCAAATCAAATAATAGTGATCACAATTTCGTCCACCAAGTTTTTGGCGCCGTTGCCGGGGATTGTTCGAGTATGGACAACTGACGGTTCATCTTGTTGCTCAGATTAGGTAATTTTCTTTTCAAAAACTTTTTCAAAATTTTTCTTTTATTTTTCGTTTTTACAAACTTTATTTTCGAAAATAATTAATAAAAATCCAAAAAAATTAGAAAATAATAAAAATCAAAAATATTTTGTGTTTCTTGTTTGAGTCTTGTGTTAATTTTTAAGTTTGGTGTCAATTGCATGCTTTTAAAATTTTTTTTCTTGCATTTTTCGAAAATCTCATGCATTCATAGTGTTCTTCATGATCTTCAAGTTGTTCTTGATAAGTCCTCTTGTTTGATCTTGATGTTTTCTTGTTTTGTGTTGTTTGTTGTTTTTCATGTGCATTTTTGCATTCATATTTTCCATGCATTAAAGATTTTTAAGTTTGGTGTCTTGCATGTTTTCTTTGCATCAAAAATTTTTCAAAAATATGTTCTTGATGTTCATCATGATCTTCAAAGTGTTCTTGGTGTTCATCTTGACATTCATAGCATTCTTGCATGCATCTTGTGTCTTGATCCAAAATTTTCATGTTTTGGGTCATTTTTGTGTTTTTCTTTAAAAATTCAAAAATCAAAAAAAAAAAAAATATCTTTTCCTTATTTCCCTCCAAATTTTCGAAATTTTGGGTTGACTTGGTCAAAAATTTTCAAAATTAGTTGTTTCTTACAAGTCAAGTCAAAATTTCAATTTTAAAAATCTTATCTTTTTAAAATCTTTTTCAAAAATCATATCTTTTTCATTTTTTTTTCTATTTTTCGAAAATTTCAAAAAATCTTTTTCAAATTATTTTTTTTTTAAATCTTTTTCTTATCTTTATTTGTAATTTTCGAAAATTAGCTAACAATTAATGTGATTGGTTCAAAAATTTGAAGTTTGTTACTTTCTTGTTAAGAAAGGTTCAATCTTTAAGTTCTAGAATCTTATCTTGTAGTTTCTTGTTAGTGAAGTAAGTAATTTCAAAATTTTTGAATTAAATCTTTTTATCTTTTATTTTATCTTTTACAAAAATTTTATATTTTTCAAAATTTGATTTCAAAATATCTTATCTAATTTGCTATCTTCTTATCTTTTTCAAACTTGATTTCAAATCTTTTTCAATCAACTAACTAACTTTTTGTTTGTTTCTTATCTTTTTCAAAACCACCTAACTAATTTTCCCTCTTCTATTTTCGAAAATATCTCTTTCTTTTTCAAAAATTCTTTTTAATTAATTAATTGTTTCATGTTTTAATTTTAATTACATTTTATCTCTAATTTTTGAAAATCACTAACCCCTTTTCAAAAATTATTTTCGAATTTTCTTTTCTCTTTTCTTATTCTATTTAATTATTTAATTACTAACACTTCTCTCCACCTCTCTTCCTCCAAGAATCCGAATCCCCCTCTTTATTCTTCTACCCCCTTCTTTTTCTACTAACATAAAGGAATCTCTATACTGTGACATAGAGGATTCCTTTTTCTTTTTTTTTGTTTTCTTCTCTTTCATATGAGCAGGAACAAGGATAAAGGCACTCTTGTTGAAATTGATCCAGAACCTGAAAGGACTCTGAAGAGAAAATTAAGAGAAGCTAAATTACAACAATCCAGAAACAACCTTTCAGAAACATTAGCACAAGAGGTGATGGCCGAAAATAATAATAATGATGCAAGGAGAATGCTTGGTGACTTCACTAAGCCAACGTCCAAATTTGATGGAAGAAGCATCTCCATTCCTGCCATTGGAGCCAATAACTTTGAGCTTAAGCCTCAACTAGTTGCTTTAATGCAACAAAACTGCAAGTTTTATGGACTTCCATCTGAAGATCCTTACCAGTTTTTAACTGAATTCTTGCAGATCTGTGAGACTGTAAAGACGAATGGAGTTGATCCTGAAGTCTACAGACTCATGCTTTTCCCTTTTGCTGTAAGAGACAGAGCTAGAGTATGGTTGGATTCTCAACCCAAGGATAGCCTGGACTCATGGGATAAGCTTGTCACTGCATTCTTAGATAAGTTCTTTCCTCCTCAAAAGCTGAGCAAGCTGAGAGTGGATGTTCAAACCTTCAAACAAAAAGATGGTGAATCCCTCTATGAAGCTTGGGAAAGATACAAGCAGCTGACCAAAAGATGTCCATCTGACATATTTTCAGAATGGACCATATTAGATATATTCTATTATGGTCTCTCTGAATTTTCGAAAATGTCATTGGATCATTCTGCAGGTGGATCTATTCACCTGAAGAAAACGCCTGAAGAGGCTCAAGAACTCATTGACATGGTTGCAAACAACCAGTTCATGTATACTTCTGAGAGGAATTCCGTGAACAATGGGGTACCTCAAAAGAAAGGAGTTCTTGAAATTGATGCTCTGAATGCCATACTGGCTCAGAACAAAGTGTTGACACAACAGGTCAACATGATCTCTCAAAATCTGAATGGATTGCAACATGCATCCAACAGTAATAGAGAGGCAGCTTCTGAAGAAGCTTATGATCCTGAAAACCCTGCCATGGCAGAGGTTAATTACTTAGGTGAACCTTATGGAAACACCTATAACTCATCATGGAGAAATCATCCAAATTTCTCCTGGAAGGATCAACAAAAACCTCAACAAGGTTTTAACAATGGTGGGCGTACAAGGCTGAATAATAGTAAGCCATATCTATCATCTTCTCAGCAACAGACAGAGAACTCTGAACAAAATAATTCTAATTTAGCCAATATAGTCTCTGATCTGTCAAAGGCCACTTTCAGTTTCATGAATGAAACCAGATCTTCCATCAGAAATCTGGAGGCACAAGTGGGCCAGCTGAGTAAGAAAGTTATTGAAACCCCTCCCAGTACTCTCCCAAGCAATACTGAAGAAAATCCAAAAGGAGAGTGCAAGGCCATTGATTTAATCAAAGAGGCCGAATGCACTAGGGAGGAGGAGGACGAAAATCCTAAGGAGGAAGACCTCCTGGGACGTCCCTTAAGCAAGAAGGAGTTTCCTATTAAGGATCCAAAGGAATCTGAGGCTCATCTAGAGACCATAGAGATTCCATTAAATCTCCTTCTGCCATTCATGAGCTCTGAAGAATATTCATCCTCTGAAGAGGATGAAGATGTGATTGGAGAGCAAGCTGCTCTATATTTAGGAGCTATCATGAAGCTGAATGCCAAACTGTTTGGTAATGAGACTTGGGAAAGTAAACCTCCCTTGCTCATTAGTGAACTAGATACCTGGATTCAGAAAACTCTACCTCAAAAGAAACAAGATCCTGGCAAGTTCTTAATACCCTGCACCATTGGCACCATGAGCTTTGAAAAAGCTCTATGTGATCTGGGGTCAGGGATAAATCTGATGCCACTCTCTGTAATGGAGAAGCAGGGGGATCATTGAGGTACAACCAGCCTTGTTCTCACTACAACTGGCAGACAAGTCAATGAGACAAGCCTATGGATTGGTAGAGGACGTGCTAGTAAAGGTTGAAGGCCTTTACATCCCTACTGATTTCATAGTCTTAGACACTAGGAAAGAAGATGATGAATGCATCATCCTAGGAAGACCATTCCTAGCCACAGCAGGAGCTGTGATAGATGTCAACAGAGGTGAGTTAGTCCTTCAATTGAATGGGGACTACCTTGTGTTTAAGACACAAGGCCATCCCTCTGTGACAGAAGAGAGTAAGCATGAAGAGCTTCTCTCAGTTCAGGGTCAAGAAGAGCCCACACAGTCAAACTCTAAGTTTGGTGTTGTGAGGCCACAACCAAACTCTAAGTTTGGTGTTCAAACCCCATATCCAAACTCTAAGTTTGGTGTTGGGAATACCACACTTAAATTGACCTGATCACCTTGTGGTTCCATGAGAACCACTGTCAAGCTATTGACATTAAAGAAGCGCTTGTTGGGAGGCAACCCAATTTTATTTATCTAATTTTATTTTATTTTGTTTCTTTGTTATTTTTGTGTTTTATTAGGTACATGATCATGAGGAGTCACGAAAAAAATCAAAAAAATTAAAAACAGAGTCAAAAACAGAAGAAAAAATTTCTCACCCTGGAGGCAGCGCAGACTGGCGTTCAACGCCAGTAAGGTGCATCTATCTGGCGTTCAACGCCAGAACAGAGCACCATTCTGGCGCTGAACGCCCAAAACAAGCAACAACCTGGCGTTAAACGCCAGGATGCGCACACAGAGGACAATCTGGCGCTGAACGCCAGAAACAAGCTTGAAACTGGCGTTCAACGCCAGAAACATGCATTACATGGGCGTTTAACGCCCAGAACATGCACCAATGGGCGTTTGAACGCCAGAATGATGCATGAAGGCATGTTACATGCCTATATGGTGAAGGAATGGTATTTCTTTTCACCTCAGGATCTGTGGACCCCACAGGATCCCCACCTCAGGATCTGTGGACCCCACAGGATCCCCACCTACCTTTTCTTTTAATCCTAATCACACTCTTCTAATCCAAATCTCATTCTCAATATCACACTTCCCAACACCCTTCATCAATCACCTCAATTCCTCTTCCCCATAAACCCCACCTACCTCCACTACTTTCAAATTCAATTTCCCACCCTTTCCCACCCAAAATGGCCGAAACACAACCCTTCCCCCTCACTATAAATACCCTTCCATTCTTCATCATTTTCACACAACACAAACACCTTCTTCTCTCATATAGCCGAACCCTCTCTTCTCCCTCTCTTCCAATATTCTCTTCTTCTTCTACTCTTCTTTTCTTTTTTTGCTCGAGGGCGAGCAAACTTTAAGTTTGGTGTGGTAAAAAGCCTAAGCTTTTTATTTTTCATTCACCATCAATGGCACCCAAGGCCGGAGTTTCCTCAAGAAAAGGAAAAGGGAAGGCAAAAGCTTCCACTTCCGAGTCATGGGAGAAGGAGAGATTCATCTCCAAGAGCCACCAAGACCACTTCTATGATGTTGTGGCAAAGAAGAAAGTGATCCATGAGGTCCCTTTCAAACTCAAGAAAAATGAGTATCCGGAAATCCGACTTGAAATTCAAAGAAGAGGTTGGGAAGTCATAGCCAACCCCATACAACAAGTTGGAATTTTAATGGTTCAAGAGTTCTATGCCAATGCATGGATCACTAGAAACCATGATCAAAGTATGAACCCAAATCCAAAGAATTATCTCACAATGGTTAGGGGGAAATACTTGGATTTTAGTCCGGAAAATGTGAGGTTGGCGTTTCATTTGCCTATGATGCAAGGTGATGAACACCCCTACACTAGAAGGGTCAACTTTGATCAAAGGTTGGACCAAGTCCTTAGGGACATTTGTGTGGAAGGTGCCCAATGGAGAGTTGACTCCAAAGGTAATCCAGTCCAACTAAGAAGACTGGACCTCAAGCCTGTAGCTAGAGGATGGTTGGAATTCATCCAAAGATCCATCATTCCTACAAGCAACCGATCTGAAGTTACTGTGGATCGGGTCATCATGATTCATAGCATCATGATTGGAGAGGAAGTAGAGGTTCATGAAGTCATATCCAATGAACTCTACAAAATAGCTGACAAGCCTTCATACATGGCACGGCTATCCTTCCCTCACCTCATATGCCATCTATGTTATTCAGCCGGAGTTATCATAGATGGAGATGTCTCCATTGAAGAAGACAAGCCCATCACCAAGAAAAGGATGGAGCAAACAAGGGAAGTTCCTCACGGCCCTCAAGGAGAACAAGAGGAGGTTCACCATCAACAAATGCCTCAAATGCACTTTCCTCCCAACAACTATTGGGAGCAACTTAATACCTCCTTGGAAGATTTGAGCCATAATGTGGAACAACTAAGGGTGGAACACCATGAACACGCCCTCACTCTCCAAGAAATAAGAGAAGATCAAAGAGCAATGATGGAGGAGCAACAAAGGCAAGGAAGGGACATAGAAGAGTTGAAGAACATCATTGGTCCTTCAAGAAGAAGACGCCACTAGAGGTGGATTCATTCCTTGTTCTTTATTTTCTTTCTGTTTTCGGTTTTTAATTATTGTGTTTATCTATGTTTTGTGTCTTTATTTCATGATCATTAGTATGTAACCATGCCTTAAAGCTATAAATAAAATCCATTAGTCCTTCACCTCTCTTAAAAGAAAAATGTTTTAATTCAAAAGAACAAGAAGTACATAATTTTCGAAATTATTATTGAATTTAGTTTAATTATATTGATGTGGTGACAATGCTTTTGTTTTCTGAATGAATGAATGAACAGTGCATATGTCTTTGGATATTGTTGTTTATGAGTGTTAAAATTGTTGGCTCTTGAAAGAATGATGAACAAAGAGAAATGTTATTGATGATCTGAAAAACATCATGAAATTGATTCTTGAAGCAAGAAAAAGTAGTGAAAAAAAAAATGGCGAAAATTTTAAGGCAAGGATCCAAGGCTTTGAGCATCACTGGATAGGAGGGCCCAAGGAAAATAAATCCAGGCCTAAGCAGCTAAATCAAGCTGTCCCTAACCATGTGCTTGTGTCATGAAGGTCCAAGTGAAAAGCTTGAGACTGAATGGTTAAAGTCGTGATCTAAAGATAAAGAGTGTGCTTAAGAGCTCTGGACACCACTAACTGGGGACTTTAGCAAAGCTAAGTCACAATCTGAAAAGGTTCACCCAGTTATGTGTCTGTGGCATTTGTGTATCCGGTGGTAATACTGGAAGACAAAATGCTTAGGGCCACAGCCAAGACTCATAAAGTAGCTGTGTTCAAGAATCAACATGCTTAACTAGGAAAGTCAATAACACTATCTGAAATTTTAAAGTTCCTAAAGATGCCAATCACTCTGAACTTCAAAGGAAAAAGTGAGATGCCAAAACTGTTCAGAAGCAAAAAGCTACAAGTCCCGCTCATGTAATTAGATTAATATTCATTGATATTTTGGACTTTATAGTATATTCTCTTCTTTTTATCCTATTTGATTTTCAGTTGCTTGGGGACAAGCAACAATTTAAGTTTGGTGTTGTGATGAGCGGATAATTTATACGCTTTTTGGCATTGTTTTTATATAGTTTTTAGTAAGTTTGAGCTACTTTTAGGGATGTTTTCCTTAGTTTTTATGTTAAATTCACATTTCTGGACTTTACTATGAGTTTGTGTGTTTTTCTATGATTTCAGGTAAATTCTGACTGAAATTGAGGGATTTGAGCAAAACTCTGAAAAAGGCTGACAAAAGGACTGCTGATGTTGTCGGATTCTGACCTCCCTGCACTCGAAATGGATTTTCTGGAGCTACAGACCTCCAAATGGCGTGCTCTCAACGGCGTTGGAAAGTAGACATCCAGGGCTTTCCAGCAATATATAATAGTCCATACTTTATTCGAAGAATGACGACGTAACTTGGCGTTAAACGCCTAGTACATGCTGCTGTCTGGAGTTAAACGCCAGAAAAACGTCATTATCCGGAGTTGAACGCCCAAAACACGTCATAATTCGGAGTTCAACTCCAAGAGAAGCCTCAGCTCGTGGATTAATCAAGCTCAGCCCAAGCATACACCAAGTGGGCCCCGGAAGTGGATTTATGCATCAATTACTTACTCATGTAAACCCTAGTAGCTAGTCTAGTATATATAGGACCATTTAACTATTGTATTAGATGTCTTTTTGACCACGTTACATCTTTGGTCTCAGTTTTGTTTTATTCTTCATCTTAGGAGATCATTGATCACGTTTAGGGGGGCTGGCCATTCGGCCATGCCTGAACCTCTTTCACTTATGTATTTTCAACAGTGGAGTTTCTGCACACCATAGATTAAGGGTGTGGAGCTCTGCTGTACCTCAAAGATTAATGAAGTTCTATTTTTTTATTCAATTCTCTATCTTATTCTTATTCCAAGATATTCATTCGTACTCAAGAACATGATGAATGATGATGAGTTAGATAACCCTCATTATTATTCTCACTGATGAACGCGCGTGATTGACAACCACTTCCGTTCTACATGCAACAAAGCTTGAATGTGTATCTCCTAGATTCCCCAACAGAATCTTCGTGGTATAAGCTAGATAGATGGCGGCATTTGTCTGGATCCGGAAAGTCCAACCTTGTCTGTGGTGTTCCGAGTAGGATCCTGGGAATCCGGAAAGTCTCACCTTGTCTGTGGTATTCCGAGTAGGATTCCGTTCATGAATGACTGTGACGTGCTTCAAACCTGTAACCTGCTGGGCGTTAGTGACAAACGCAAAAGAGGGATTCTATTCCAGTAGGGGAGGGAACCAACCGGTGATTGGCCGTACTGTGACAGAGTGCGTGAGCATTAGCTTTCACTGCGAGGATAGGATGTAGCTATCAACCATGGGTGATGCCTCCAGACTGGTTAGCTGTGCGAGTGACAGCCGCATAGGATATTTCCCCGTGAGGATGAAAGTAGCCACAGTTGATGGTGAACCCCTATACAAAGCTTGCCATGGAAAGGAGTAAGAAGGATTGAGTAGAAGCAATGGGATAGCAGGCATCCGAGAGCTCTACAGCATCTCCATTCCGCTTATCTGAAATTCCTACCAATGAATCTGCATAAGTATCTCTATCCCTTTTATTATTCCTTTTTATTTAACAATCTAATTATCACTATTACCTTTTTAATCTGCCTAACTGAGATTTGCAAGGTGACCATAGCTTGCTTCATACCAACAATCTCTGTGGATTCGACCCTTACTCACGTAAGGTTATTACTTGGACGACCCAGTACACTTGCTGGTTAGTTGAACGGAGTTGTGAAAATAAACAGTGCCCTAAGAGTAAAATCATACAAGACCAAAAAGTCAAATCAAATAATAGTGATCACAATTTCGTCCACCAATAGACTCAAAAACTTCTATGAAGGGTTGACCCAGAAAGCTCAAGAAGCATTAGATCATTCAGCAGGAGGCTCATTGCAGCTAATGAAGACAGCAGAGGAAGCCCAAAACCTCATAGAGATGGTGGCAAACAATCAATATTTCTTTGCTCATCAAAGACAACGCCAACCAGCCCAGAGAAGGGATGTGCTAGAGCTTGAAGGTGTTAACGTTCTCTTAGCACAAAACAAACAGATGCATCAACAGCTTCAGCAACAAATAGAAATGATGGCCAAAAAAATTGATGGACTGCAAGGTGTTGCAGTAAACACACAACGCCAATCTCAAACCTCACATGGGTGGAATGAATCTGAAGAAAGTTTTGGGACACTCAATTTTGAGCAACAAAGCCCTGAGCAGGTGCAATGTATGAACAACACTTCAAGTTCATTTCAACACAATTTTCATGGTGATGCACACAAGACACCCTGGAAGACTCATTCTAATTCAAGGTGGGGTGAGCATCAGAATCAAGGACAAAGGGACTTCAACTCTGGCAGCCTCAGCAACACAAGCAACCAAACCATTCGTCCAATAATACTAACCAATTCAAAAATTCACAAAACACATATCACCAACCCCATAATAACTCACAAAACCACCAGAATAACTTTTCCACATCCACATCCCACCCATAAAGTACCCCCACAATTAATTCAAACAATTTCCAACAACAACCATCTCATTTCACACAACCACAACCAAATCCAGACTCTCAAAGAATCTCAAGTCTAGAGAAAATGATGGAGAAACTCATGAAAAATCAAGAGATGGCAAGACAAGATCAGGAAGCTGCAAGGAAAGATCAGACCCTGGCATTCAAAAACAAAGAGACCTCAATCAAAAACCTTGAGAGACACATGGGACAAATGGCTAAGCAAATTTCAAAAATGGATGAGAAGAGAGCAAATGCCTTCCCCAATGTCACTGAAGAACACCCAAGGGACAAAGGAAAAGCCACAAAATGGGAGGAGTGCAAAACAATCACAGTGGGAAGTGAGAAGACTATGAAAAAGGAAGCCATCAATCAGGACAAACACAACAGAGAAGTTCCACAAGAAGAGACAGAGGGGAAAAGTAAAGAGGATCAAGAAACCAAAAATATACAAATTTCAAAGGGATACAAGAACACCCTTGAATCACAACTACAAGAGAAGAGGGAAGGAGTGAATCCTTATGTCCCCAAACTTCCATACCCTCAGAGGTTTAAAAAAGAAAATGAGGATAAGCAATACTCAAAATTTCTGGACAAATTCAAGACACTCAGCATCAATATTCCTTTCTTGGAAGCACTTGAACAGATGCCACTATATGCCAAATTCATGAAGGAAGTTCTGACAAAGAAAAGATCCCTGAAGGAAGGACAGATTGTTGAGATGACAAAGGAATGTAGTGCTATCCTCCAAAGAGAGTTGCCAGAGAAGAAAGATGATCCTGGAAGTTTTTACATACCTTGCACCATAGGAAACATAACAATTGAGAAGTCATTATGTGACCTCGGTGCAAGCATAAACTTGATGCCTTTGTCTCTAATGAGGAAACTTAAAATTTCTGAGCTGAAGTCCACACGAATAGTTCTCCAAATGGCTGACAAATCCACTAAGCAAGCACTGGGAGTTGTGGAGAATGTGTTGGTAAAAGTGGGAAAATTTTTTCTCCCTGCTGACTTTGTTATCTCAGATATAGAAGAGGACCCTGACACTTCCATCATCCTGGGAAGGCCTTTCCTAGCTACGGGCAGAGCATTGATAGATGTGGAAAAAGGGGAATTGTTGCTGAGAGTGCATGATGAGCATCTAGCATTCCATGTTTTTAAAACCTTGCATGAACCCATTCAAGAAGATTTTATAAAGGATAAGGCCAGAGATCAAAGTTTGAAGGAGGCAATCAATGAGTTAACTCCAAGACTTCTAAATCCATGCTTGAAAGCAGTAGAAATGGTGCAACAAACCAAAGAAGTCAAGGAGGAACTAGATCCAAAACCCCCAGATGAGAAATTTAGCATCCCAGATAAAGAACCACCAAGGCAGGGAGTATCTCTTGAGAAAGAAAAGAAGAAGAGGCCAAGAGGGTGGAGAAATAAGAAGATCCCTACTAAAGGCTTTTCACCAGGGGATAAAGTGGTGTTAAACACCCAACCAATGAAGGTGTCTCCATAATTATCTGAATACTACACTATGAACCGGGTCCTTTCACTTGAACACCTAGAGATCATCAAAGAGGAGACTGGAAGGAAGTTCACAATAAGAGGTGAAAAGCTGAGGCACTATGATTTTCAGCCTCCATGATCAAAGAATGGAGGATGTCAAGCTAATGACAATAAAGAAGCGCTTGTTGGGAGGCAACCTAACCTAAGGTAGTTTCTTTTTTCTAGCTTATTTCAATAAGAAGGTTGAATAATTGGTCTGTAATGCAAGGAGCTAAGTTTGGTGTTGCACACCAAAACAATTTAAGGAAGAATGAAGGATTCTAAGTTTGGTGTTCCACCAAAATCTCATTTAAAAGAACATTCTCACTTCCTGCACAATACTAGCTCCAAGCAATCAGACAAATTATTCAACTATTTAACTGCTTTTTAGCTTTAAGTCCATAACCTTTAGCAAGGACACAAGGTTTCACATATGGTTAACTTGTTGCATCAGAGGCAGTGGCAAGCAATTAAGTTTGGTGTTCCCACACCAAAATAAATCCAAGAGCCACACTCAATTTATGCATACTAAACATGCACTTAAGGGCTTGAGAAGCAAGCAACTTTTGAGAATTATGCAGGACATGAGTCAATAATTGAAGATATTGTGCATCTTAACTCAAAGAGAACACAACAGAAGGAAGAATCAAAGGGCTGCAACTTCAAAGGTTGTATCTAAACTTAATCCTTGCTGCTGTGAAGTGTTTTGAATCTGGGAACCATTGTATGTCCTGCTAAAGTGTTTATCTAGTTGCAAGTGGAATTGTTTGATAAGAATGCTTGTCTGCATATGTGTTTGTCATCCATCACTTAGCTAAATTTTGTTTTGTTTCCCATATGCTTGAATAAAAGAGAATTGTTTGAATTAGAAAGTAAATATCCAATGTTGCATAAGTTAGAATGGAAGTTAATGGTGGTGTACCTATTTGATTAAATGCATAACTCATGAAATAATTGCTGCATAATGTCATTTTCATTGAAGTATGAGCTAGCTTGCTGTCATAAAGGTTCCTATCAGTAAAAAAAAATCCCTTGAGAACAAAATAAAACAGAAAGAAAAGGAAGAAGAAAAAGCCAATGTGGCAAGAAAAACAAAGAATAAAGGCTGGACACCAATAGCTTGGACCCTAGGACACATGCCTGTGGTGTTCTTGTACTAGGATATGCTTGGACAAGTAAATTCTGAGGGGTATTTCAAAACCCGGTCACTTAGATCAACTGATTTGGGATGGCCAATTGAAAGTCCACAATAAAGAGCAACTTAGATACAGAACATTTAGTTATCCAAAGAGATGCTGGGCATCAATGATCCTAGGAGGAAATAGTGAGCCATGTGTCTGTGGTGGAAAGATGTTGAGTAAAAATAAAGCCAAAGGCTACTGCAACATTGGACACCAAGCCTTCATAGAAGAATAAGCTTGTTAAGCAAAATGAGAAAAGAAAAGTTAGCAAGGGAGCAAGTAAAGAGTAAACCTTACAACAGCAAGTTTAGTAAGCCTTTGAGGAAAAGTGTATATTATGTAACAGCAACCAATAACTGAGTTATCATTGTCTGCATAAAAACTCCATGAATCAAGTTCTGCTATATGCCTAATAAGGATATGTTTGCTCTTCTTATTCATTTCATTTTCTCTTAGTTTTGATGCTTGCTTGGGGACAAGCAAGATTTAAGTTTGGTGTTGTGATGACAAGTCATCATATACCCATTTTCAAGCTAATTTCACTTGTTTCACTAGTCTTTATGCACTTTCTTGCATCCTAAGTAAGTAATTTGGAATGAAAATGCATGACTTCTTTAAATCAAACAACCACCATTAAATTGATGCTAAATCATGAGGTTTAAGCTAAAAGTAATTGATTTTTGATGAATTATAAATCTTATGAGTTTGGAGATACTTTGATTGGTTGCTTTGGTTTCTTGTAGGTGAAGAAAGGAAGAAAAGAAGAAAAGAAGTGTGGCCATGGAAGGAGAAGTGTGGTGCAACATAGAAGGAGGAAGCAAACACTGCTCTCCACAAGAGCACACTGCTCTCCAAGAGAGCAGCATAATAAACCAAGCCTCCAAAATATCACTGCCCTACCCACAATAAGAGCGGAGCACAATTCTATGCCAAGGACCAAAGGAAGCAAAAATTCTACCCTGCCCTCCTCAAGAGCAATATCGGGCTTCATCCAAGAAAAATTCAAAGGAAATTGCTCTCCTAGTGCTACTCATGGGTTTCGAACCCAAGAACAAGGAGGAAAGGAGTAGCGGTCAAATACAAGGAAAACAAGCAAAAATTGGCTTGTTTTCAATCCCCAAGAATCGAACACAGCACCATGAGGGAGCAAGGAACTAGGCGTTACTTTGGTGCCAAGAAAACCAAGGAAAAAGGGGCAGCTTGTGCCTCCACCAAGTTTCGAACCTTGGACCTCACCCTTGGTTGCCTTGCTGCGCTGCCCACAAGGAAAGCAGAGCAGCATTTCTTGGCACGGGCAGCACACAAGCACGCACGGCTAGGAGCACTCAAGCGCGCAGCTTGGACGCACAGAAGGCAAGCATGCATGCACACTGCCCTACTCTCCGCAAGGGCAGGGTAGCATCTTGAACGCCCATCACATGCAGCACGAGCACGCAATGAGGCCGCATGCACCATTTCCCTGCTTTGCTCTCCACAAGAGCAGAGCAGCCTCCTGGAGCCAACTTCTTCATGGGCTGAAAATTGGATTAAAAATCCAATTTAATTCATTTCTTCACCAAATCAAAAGCCCATCCAAATTCCAAAATCCAAGAATAGAAAGTGTATAAATAGGAGATAGTTTGATGTAATTAAAGACCCTTCTTTTGATTTTTGAATTCTTACATTTTGAGACTTCATTTTCTTTGAGAGCTTTGAACTGAGATCTGAGAGAATTAGGAAGGAAAATTGATCTCTCTTTTTCCTTGTTCTTGCTTGAGCACTTTTTACTTTTCTTGTTTGAGTCTTGGGTGTGAAGAATTGAGGAATTTCTGTCTCAATCTCCATTTAAGATCTCTTTGATTTTCCTACTGCATAATTGAGTTGAATTCAATTTTCTTTACTGCTTCAATCTTCAATTTCTCTTTAATTGCTTTGTGAACTTGGATCTGGGAAGGCAATTGAGATCTAGACTTTGCTATCTAGTCTCTGGAGTCCTGAGATCCAGTTTTCCTTTTGGTTCTTCTGTTGAACCACTGCTGCAATTTAATTTCTATTTTCTGTTTGATATCTAGTTGAATTCAAATCATCTCTTACTTTGATAATTGTTGCAATTTAATTTCCCTTGCTTAAATTCTGAAATCCCAGTCCTCAAATCCCTTTTCCATTCAAACAATTTATATTTCTTGCACTTTAAGTTACTGCAATTTACATTTCTTGCGTTTTAAGTTTCAGTCATTTAATTTCTTGTTCTTTAAGATTCAGCTCTTTTACTTTCAGTTCTCTTTAATTTCTGCAATTTATCCCTCTCCCTTTACATTTTCTGCTATTTACTTACTGTTGGATACAAAATCACTCAACCAATACTTGATTCGCTTGACTAAATCAACCACTGAACTAAAATTGCTCAATCCTTCAATCCCTGTGGGATCGACCTCACTCCCGTGAGTTTTATTACTTGATGCGACCCGGTACACTTGCCGGTGAGTTTTGTGTTGGATCGTTTTCCACACATCAGTGCCATGAATGGTAATGGAAAGAAAAACTATGCTTTTCCACACCAAACTTAAAACTTTGCTCGTCCTCGAGCAAAAATAAATAAAAGAGAATAATGGAGTAGAAGAAGGAGAAAATAGAAGAAGATAGAAGGAGAGATGGATATCTGCCAAGTGGGGTGTATAAGGGTATGAAAGGTGTGTGTGTATGAAGGGTGATGAAAAGGGGTATTTATAGTTGTGGAAAAAGGGGTAGTTTCGGCCATGGGGGGTTTTGGGTGAGAAATTTGATTTTGAAGTGGGTGGGCGTTTAGTGCACGAAATTGTGATCTCTAATAATGGCATTCAACTTGGTATGCGCATCTACTAACTCAACACTTTCTTTGCAACTTCGCACAACTAACCAGCAAGTGCACTGGGTCGTCCAAGTAATAAACCATACGTGAGTAAGGGTCGATCCCACGGAGATTGTTGGTATGAAGCAAGCTATGGTCATCTTGTAGATCTCAGTTAGGCTGATTCAAATGGTTATATTGGTTTTCGAAAATAATAATAAATAAAACATAAAATAAAGATAAAGATACTTATGTAAATCATTGGTGGGAATTTCAGATAGGCATATGAAGATGTTGTGCTCCTTCTGAATCTCTGCTTTCCTACTGCCTTCATCCAATCCTACTTACTCCTTTCCATGGCAAGCTGTATGTAGGGCATCACCGTTGTCAATGGCTACATCCCATCCTCTCAGTGAAAATGGTCCAAATGCTCTGTCACAGCACGGCTAATCATCTGTCGGTTCTCGATCATGTCGGAATAGAATCCATTGATTCTTTTGCGTTTGTCATCACGCCCAACAATCACGAGTTTGAAGCTCGTCACAGTCATTCAATCCCTGAATCCTACTCGGAATACCACGGACAAGGTTTAGACTTTCCGGATTCTCATGAATGCCGCCATGAATTCTAGCTTATACCACGAAGATTCTGATTAAGGAGTCTAAGAGATATGCGTTCGGTTTAAGGTAGAACGGAAGTGGTTGTCAGCCACGCGTTCATAGATGAGAATGATGATGAGTGTCACGGATCATCACCTTCGTCATGATGAAGTGCAACAAATATCTTAGAAGCGGAATAAACTGAATTGAATAGAAAATAGTAGTAATTGCATTGAAACTCGAGGTACAGCAGAGCTCCACACCTTTAATCTATGGTGTGTAGAAACTCCACCGTTGAAAATACATAAGTGATGGTCCAGGCATGGCTGAATGGCCAGCCCCCATAAACGTGATCAAAGGATCATAAAGTAATCCAAAAATAATCCAAAGATGTCTAATACAATAGTAAAATGTCCTATTTATACTAGACTAGCTACTAGGGTTTACAGAAGTAAGTAATTGATGCAGAAATCCACTTTCGGGGCCCACTTGGTGTGTGCTTGGGCTGAGCTTGAGCTTTACACGTGTAGAGGCTTCTTTTGGAGTTGAACGCCAAGTTGTAACATGTTTTTGGCGTTCAACTCTGGTTCGTGACGTGTTTCTGGCGTTTGACTCTAGAATGCAGCATGGAACTGGCGTTGAGCGCCAGTTTGCGTTGTCTAATCTCGAACAAAGTATGGACTATTATATATTTCTGGAAAGATCTGGATGTCTACTTTCCAACGCCATTGAGAGCGCGCTATTTGGAATTCTTAGGTTCCAGAAAATCCATTTTGAGTGCAGGGAGGTCAGAATCCAACAGCATAAGCAGTCCTTTGACAGCCTTTTATCAGAGTTTTGCTCAGGTCCCTCAATTTCAGCCAGAAAATACCTGAAATCACAGAAAAACACACAAACTCATAGTAAAGTCCAGAAATGTGAATTTAGCATAAGAACTAATGAAAACATCCCTAAAAGTAACTATATCCTACTAAAAACTACCTAAAAAGCGTATAAATTATCTGCTCATCACAACACCAAACTTAAATTGTTGCTTGTCCCCAAGCAACTGAAAATCAAATAGGATAAAAAGAAGATAATATACTATAAATCCCAAAATATCAATGAATGTTAGTTCTAATTAGATGAGCGGGACTTGTAGCTTTTTGCTTCTGAACAGTTTTGGCATCTCACTTTATCCTTTGAAGTTTAGAATGATTGGCATCTATAGGAATTTAGAATTTAAGATAGTGTTATTGATTCTCTTAGTTAAGTATGTTGATTCTTGAACACAGCTACTTTTATGAGTCTTGGTCGTGGCCCTAAGCACTTTCTTTTCCAGTATTACCACCGGATACATAAATGCCACTGACACATGACTGGGTGAACCTTTTCAGATTGTGACTCAGCGTTGCTAAAGTCCCCAGTTAGAGGTGTCCAGAGCTCTTAAGCACACTCTTTTTGCTTTGGATCACGACTTTAACCACTCAGTCTCAAGCTTTTCACTTGGACCTGCATGCCACAAGCACATGGTTAGGGACAGCTTGATTTAGCCGCTTAGGCCTGGATTTTATTTCCTTGGGCCCTCCTATCCATCTCAAAAAATTGGATCCTTTTTACCCTTGCCTTTTGGTTTTAAGGGCTATTGGCTTTTTCTACTTGCTTTTTCTTTTTCTTTTTATTTTTTTTGCCACTTTTTTTCACAAGCTTTTACTATTCACTGCTTTTTCTTGCTTCAAGAATCAAATTTATGATTTTTCAGATCATCAGTAACATTTCTCTTTGTTCATCATTCTTTCAAGAGCCAACAATTTTAACATTCATAAACAGCAAGATAAAAAATATGCACTGTTCAAGCATTCATTCAGAAAATAAAAAGTATTGTCACCACATCAATATAATTAAACTAAATTCAAGGATAAATTCGAAACTCATGAACTTCGTGTTCTTTTTGTATTAAAACATTTTTCATTTAAGAGAGATGAAGGATTTATGGATTTATTCATAGCCTTAAGACATAGTTACTAAATACTAATGATCATGTAAGAAAGACACAAACATAAATAAACATTAAGCATAAAAACCGAAAAACAGAGAAATAAGAACAAGGAGTGAGTCCATCTCAGTGATGGTGGCACTTTCTTCTTGAAGAACCAATGATGTCCTTGAGCTCTTCTATGTCTCTTCCTTGCCTTTGTTGCTCCTCCCTCATTGCTCTTTGATCTTCTCTAATTTCATGGAGAATGATAGAGTGCTCTTGATGTTCCACCCTTAATTGATCCATATTGTAACTCAAGTCTTCTAGAGAAGTGTTGAGTTGTTCCCAATAATTGTTGGGAGGAAAGTGCATCCCTTGAGGTATTTTTGAGATTTCTTGGTGATGAGCTTCCTCATGCGTCTCTTGGGATCCATGAGTGGGCTCTCTTGTTTGCTCCATCCTCTTCTTAGTGATGGGCTTATCCTCCTCAATGGGGATGTCTCCTTCTATGATAACTCCAGCTGAGTAACATAGATGGAAAATAAGATGAGGAAAAGCTAGCCTTGCCATGGTGGAGGACTTTATTCAAGGGAGATGACTTTATGAACTTCTACTTTCTCTCCATTTATGATGCTATGAATCATGATGTCCCAATCCACAGTAACTTCGGATCGGTTGCTAGTGGAGATGATGGAGCGTTGGATGAACTCCAACCATCCTCTAGCCACAGGCTTGAGGTCCAGTCTTCTTAATTGAACCGGCTTGCCTTTGGAGTCTCTTTTCTATTGAGCTCCTTCCACACATATGTCCATAAGGACTTGGTCCAACCTTTGATCAAAGTTGACCCTTCTAGTGTAGGGTCATACATCTCCTTGCATCATGGGCAAGTTGAATGCTAACCTCACATTTTTCGGACTAAAATCTAAGTATTTCCCCCGAACCATTGTAAGATAATTCTTTGGATTTGGGTTCACACTTTGATCATGGTTCCTAGTGATCCATGCATTGGTATAGAACTCTTGAACCATTAAGATTCTAACTTGTTGAATGGGGTTGGTCAGAACTTCCCAACCTTTTCTTTGGATCTCATGTCAGATCTCCGGGTACTCATTTTTCTTGAGTTTGAAAGGGACCTCGGGGATCACCTTCTTCTTGGTCACAACTTCATAGAAGTGGTCTTGATGGACTTTTGAGATGAATCTTTCCATCTCCCATGACTCGGAGGTGGAAGCTTTTGTCTTCCATTTCCCTTTTCTAGAGGTTTCTCCAGCCTTAGGTGCCATCAATGGTTATGGAAAAACAAAAAAAAAGCTATGCTTTTACCACACCAAACTTAGAGTATTACTCGCCCTCGAGCAAAAGAAGAAAGAATAGATGAAGAAGAAGAAGATATGGAGGAGAGGAAGAGAGGGTTGTGTTTCGGCCAAGGAGGAGAAGAGAAGGTTGTGTTGTGTGAAAATGAAGAAGAATGGAGGGGTTTATATAGTGGAAGGAGTGGGGTTAAGGTTCGGCCATATGGGGTGGGTTGGGTGGGAAAAGGGTTTTTGAATTTTGAAGGTAGGTGGGGTTTATGGGGAAGAGTGGATGGATGTGAGTGGTGAAGAGGTGATGGCGAAGAGGGATTGAGGTGATTGGTGAAGGATTTTTGGGGAAGAGTGTTATTGGATTGTGTGAAGAGGAAAAAAGGTGAGTTGAGGTAGGTGGAGATCCTGTGGGGTCCACAGATCCTGAGATGATCCTGTGGGGTCCACAGATCCTGAGGTGTCAAGGATTATCATCCCTGCACCAATGAGGCGTGTAAAACGCCCTCTGCATGCAATCCTGGCGTTCAACGCCAGATTGATGCTTGTTTCTGATGTTGAACGCCAGCTTCATGCTTGTTTTTGGCGTTCAGCGCCAGCTCTCCTCAGGGTGTATTCCTGGCGTCTGAACGCCAGGATGCTGCTTGTTTTTGGCGTTCAACGCCAGATCCATGCTCTGTTCTGGCGTTGAACGCCAGCCAGATGTTCTTTACTGGCATTTAAACGCCAGTAAGTCCTTCCTCCAGGGTGTGCTTTTTCTTCTGCTATTTTTTATTCTGTTTTTAATTTTAGTATTTATTTTGTGACTCCACATGATCATGAACCTAACAAAACATAAAGAAAAAATAAAATAAAATTAGAAAAATAAAAATTGGGTTGCCTCCCAATAAGCGCTCCTTTAATATCATTAGCTTGACAGTGGGCTCTTATGGAGCCTCACAGGTGATCAGGTCAATGTTGTATACTCCCAACACCAAACTTAGAGTCTAGGATGTGGGGATTCAACACCAAACTTAGAGTTTGGCTATGGCCTCCCAACACCAAACTTAGAGTTTGATTGTGGGGGCTCTGTTTGACTCTATACTGAGAGAAGCTTTTCATGCTTCCTCTCCATGGTTGCAGAGGAACACCCTTGGGTTTTAAACACAAGGTAGTCCCCATTCAATTGAAAGACTAATTTTCCTCTGTTAACATCTATCACAGCTCTTGCTGTGGCTAGAAAAGGTCTTCCAAGGATGATGCATTCATCCTCCTCCTTTCTAGTGTCTAAGATTATGAAATCAGCAGGGATGTAAAGGCCTTCAACCTTTACTAACACGTCCTCTACCAATCCATAAGCTTGTCTTATGGACTTGTCTGCCATCTGTAGTGAAAATATGGCAGGTTGTACCTCAATGATCCCCAGCTTCTCCATTACAGAGAGTGGCATAAGATTTATGCCTGACCCCAGGTCACACAGAGCCTTTTCAAAAGTCATGGTGCCTATGGTACAGCGTATTAAGAATTTGCCAGGATCTTGTCTCTTTTGAGGTAAGGTTTGCTGAACTCATGTATCTAGTTCACTAATGAGCAAGGGAGTTTCACCTTCCCAAGTCTCATTACCAAATAATTTGGCATTCAGCTTCATGATGGCTCCTAGATATTGAGCAACTTGCTCTTCAGTTACATCTTCATCCTCTTCAGAGGAAGAATAGTCTTCAGAACTCATGAATGGCAGAAGGAGATTTAATGGGATCTCTATGGTCTCTATATGAGCCTCAGATTCCTTTAGGTCCTCAATAAGGAACTCCTTCTTGCTTGGGAGACGTCCCATGAGGTTTTTCTCATTGAGATTCACGTCCTCCCCTTCTTCTCTAGGTTCGGCCATTTTGATTATATCAATGGCCTTGCACTCTCTTTTTGGATTCTCTTCAGTATTGCTTGGGAGAGTACTAGGAGGAGTTTTAGTGACTTTCTTACTCAGCTGGCCCACTTGTGCCTCCAAATTTCTAATGGAGGACCTTGTTTCATTCATGAAACTTAAAGTGGCCTTAGACAGATCAGAGACTAAGTTTGCTAAATTAGAAGTGCTCTGCTCAGAATTCTCTGTCTGTTGCTGAGAAGATGATGGATAAGGCTTGCTGTTGCTGAACCTATTTCTTCCACCATTATTAAAGCCTTATTGAGGCTTTTGTTGATCCTTCCATGAGAAATTTGGATGATTTCTCCATGATGAATTATAGGTGTTTCCATAAGGTTCACCCATGTAATTTACCTCTGCTATTGCAGGGTTCTCAGGATCATAAGCTTCTTCTTCAGAAGCTGCCTCTTTAGTACTGTTGGATGCATTTTGCCATCCATTCAGACTTTGAGAAATCATGTTGACTTGTTGAGTCAGTATTTTGTTCTTATCCAACATGGCATTCAGAGTATCAATTTCAAGAACTCCTTTCCTCTAAGGCGTCCCATTATTCATGGAATTCCTCTCAGAAGTGTACATGAACTGGTTATTTGCAACCATGTCAATAAGTTCTTGAACTTCTGCAGGCATTTTATTTAGGTGAATGGATCCACCTGCAGAATGGTCCAGTGACATCTTAGAGAACTCAGATAGACCATAATTGAATATATCCAAAATGGTCCACTCTAAAAGCATGTCAGAAGGACACCTTTTGGTCATCTGCTTGTATCTTTCCCAAGCTTCATAGAAGGATTCACCATCTTTTTGTTTGAAAGCCTAAACATCCACTCTAAGTTTGCTCAGCTTTTGAGGAGGAAAGAACTTAGCCAAGAAGGCCGCGACCAGCTTATCCTTGGAGTCCAGGCTATCTTTAGGTTGTGAATCCAACCATATTCTAGCTCTGTCTCTTACAGCAAAGGGGAAAAGCATGAGCCTGTAGACTTCAGGATCTACTCCATTAGTCTTAATAGTCTCACAGATCTGTAAAAACTCAGTTAAAAACTGTTAGAGATCTTCTGATGAAAGTCCATGGAACTTGCAGTTCTGTTGCAGTAGAGCAACTAGTTGAGGTTTCAGCTCAAAATTATTTGCTCCAATGGCAAGGATTGAGATGCTTCTTCTATCAAATTTGGAAGTAGGTGTAGTATAGTCACCAAGCATCCTCCTTGCATTATTATTTTCGGCTGCCATCTCCTCTTCCTTTTCGAAAATTTCTGTAAGTTTGTCTCTGGATTGTTGTAATTTAGCTTCTCTAACTTTCCTCTTCAGAGTCCTTTCAGGTTCAGGATCTGCCTCAACAAGAATATTCTTGTCCTTGCTCCTGCTCATATGAAAAAGAAGGGAACAGAAAATAATAATAGGGATCCTCTTTACCACAGTAGAGAGATTCCTTTATGTTAGTAGAAGAAAAAGGGAATAGAAAAAGGAAAAGGTAAGAATCCAAACACAAGGGTGAAGATAGGTTCAGATTCTTGAGATGAAGAGATGTGTTAGTAAATAAATAAATAAATAGAAGAAGATGAGAGGGAGAGAATTCGAAATTAATTTTGAAAAAGGGTTAGTGATTTTCGAAAATTAAAAGAAAAATTAAAATTAAAATTAACATTTAAAACAATTAGTTAATTAAAAGAATTTTGAAAAAGAAGGAGGTAATTTTCGAAAATTAGATAGAGAAAAGTAGTTAGGTGGTTTTGAAAAAGATAAGATATAGTTAAAACAATCAAAAAGTCAACTAGTTAGTTGAAAAAGATTTGAAATTTAATTTTGAAAAGATAAGAAGTTAGAAAAGATATTTTGAAGTCAAATTTTTGAAAAAGATAAAATTTTGAAAAAGATATGATAGAAAAGATATTTTGAAAAAGATTTTATTTTTAAAATTAAAATTTGATTACTTGACTAACAAGAAACTAAAAGATATGATTCTAGAATTTAAAGATTGAACCTTTCTTAACAAGAAAGTAACAATTTCAAATTTTTTAATCAATCACATTAATTGTTAGTAAAGTTTTCGAAATTTTGAAATAAAGATAAGAAAAAGATTTTGAAAAAATATTTTTAAATATTTTCAAAAATTAATAAGAAAATGAAAAAGATTTGATTTTTGAAAAAGATTTTGGAAAGATAATTTTTTTTAAATTTGAAAATTTGACTTGACTTATAAAAAATAGCTAAGTTTTTAATAAGAAAAATAAGAAAAAGATATATATATTTTTTATTTTTGAATTTTTAATGATGAGAGAGAAAAACATAAAAATGACCCAAAACATGAAAATTTTTGGATCAAAACCTATGATGCATGCAAGAACACTATGAATGTCAAGATGAACACCAAGAACACTTTGAGGATCATGATGAACATCAAGAACATATTTTTGAAAAAATTTTTGATGCAAAGAAAACATGCAAGACACCAAACTTAGAAATTTTCAATGCCTAGACACTATGAATGCAAAAATGTATATGAAAAATAACAAAAAACACAAAACAAGAAATTTTAAAGATCAAACAAGAAGACTTGTCAACAACAACTTGAACATCCTGAAGAACACATGCATGGATTTTCGAAAAATGCATAAATTTTTAAAAATATGCAATTGACACCAAACTTAAAACATGACACAAGATTCAAACAAGAATCACAAAATATTTTTGGTTTTTATGATTTTATGATTTTTTGTTTTTTTCTTTGGATTTTTCGAAAAAGTTAGAAAAACGAAAATAAAGAAAAAATTTTTTGAAAGGTTTTTGAAAAATGTTTGAAAACAAAAAGACAATTACCTAATCTGAGCAACAAGATGAATCGTCAGTTGTCCAATCTCAAACAATCCCTGGCAACGGCGCCAAAAACTTGGTGCACGAAATTGTGACCTCTAATAATGGCATTCAACTTGGTATGCACATCTACTAACTCAACACTTTCTTCACAACTTCGCACAACTAACCAGCAAGTGCACTGGGTTGTCCAAGTAATAAACCTTACGTGAGTAAGGGTCGATCCCACGGAGATTGTTGGTATGAAGCAAGCTATGGTCATCTTGTAGATCTCAGTTAGGCTGATTCAAATGGTTATATTAGTTTTCGAAAATAATAATAAATAAAACATAAAATAAAGATAAAGATACTTATGTATATCATTGGTGGGAATTTCAGATAGGCGTATGAAGATGTTGTGCTCCTTCTGAATCTCTGCTTTCCTACTACCTTCATCCAGTCCTTCTTACTCCTTTCCATGGCAAGCTGTATGCAGGGCATCATTGTTGTAAATGGATACATCCCATCCTCTCAGTGAAAATGGTCTAAATGCTCTGTCACAGCACGGCTAATCATCTGTCAGTTCTCGATCATGTCGGAATAGAATCCATCGATTCTTTTGCGTTTGTCATCACGCCCAAAAATCGCGAGTTTGAAACTCGTCACAGTCATTCAATCCCTGAATCCTACTCGGAATACCACGGACAAGGTTTAGACTTTTCGGATTCTCATGAATGCCGCCATCAATTCTAGCTTATACCACGAAGATTCTAATTAAGGAGTCTAAGAGATATGCGTTCGGTCTAAGGTAGAACGGAAGTGGTTGTCAGTCACACGTTCATAGGTGAGAATGATGATGAGTGTCACGGATCATCACCTTCGTCATGGTGAAGTGCAACGAATACCTTAGAAGAGGAATAAACTGAATTGAATAGAAAATAATAGTAATTGCATTGAAAATCGAGGTACAGCAAAGCTCCACACCATTAATTTATGGTGTGTAGAAACTCCACCGTTGAAAATACATAAGTGATGGTCCAGGCATGGATGAATGGCCAGCCCCCATAAACGTGATCAAAGGATCATAAGGTAATCCAAAAATAATCCAAAGATGTCTAATACAATAGTAAAATGTCCTATTTATACTAGACTAGCTACTAGGATTTACAAAAGTAAGTAATTGATGCAGAAATCCACTTCCGGGGCCCACTTGGTGTGTGCTTGGACTGAGCTTGAGCTTTACACGTGCAGAGGCTTCTTTTGGAGTTGAACGGCAAGTTGTAACGTGTTTTTGGCGTTCAACTCTGGTTCGTGACGTGTTTCTGGCGTTTGACTCCAGAATGCAGCATAAAACTGGCGTTGAGCGCCAGTTTGCGTCATCTAATCTCGAGCAAAGTATAGATGATTATATATTGCTGGAAAGCTCTGGATGTCTACTTTCCAACGCCGTTGAGAGCGCGCCATTTGAAGTTCGGTAGCTCCATAAAATCCATTTCGAGTGCAGGGAGGTCAGAATCCAACAGCATAAGCAGTCCTTTGATAGCCTTTTATCTGAGTTTTGCTCAGGTCCCTCAATTTCAGCCAGAAAATACCTGAAATCATAGAAAAACACACAAACTCATAGTAAAGTCCAGAAATATGAATTTAGCATAAAAACTAATGAAAACATCCCTAAAAGTAACTATATCTTACTAAAAACTACCTAAAAACAATGCCAAAAAGCGTATAAATTATCCGCTCATCAGAGTTGGTGGGAGTTATGATGGGTTTGGGAAAGTAAAATAGATGTGATTGGGCAAGGGTTTTTTGGAAAGTTTGTATGGGGAAGTGTAAAAGTGAGTGGGGATAGGTGAACATGCTGTGGGACCCACTGGTCCTGAGAAGCTAGGGAATTCAGATTCCCTGCCCTCTGCACTGGCGTTTGAACTCCCAGGGGCTGCTCTCTGGCTAGCGTTCAATGCCAGCAATGTTGCCCGTTTAGGGCCCAGCCTTAGCTCCTTGGCTGGTGTTCAACTTTAATATCACTTCATTCAAAGTGTTCTGTTTTCACTACTGTGATATTTCTGTCTCTGTTCTGACTGCTGCATATGATCATGACTCTAAAAATAATTGAAAGAAAAACAAAAAATAAAAGAAAATAAAAATAATTAATTAAGGTTGGGTTGTCTCCCAACAAGCGCTTCTTTAACATCATTAGCTTAATGGTTAGCTCCTTACGAGGTGAGTATGGGCTAAGATTTTTGCCCCTTACAGTGAACTCTCTTCCTGTCTTCTCATGAATGAGCTCCACAGGCTCTAGAGACAGGATACGACTCACTGTATGTGGTAATACTGGTTTCTTGGTGAAGACAACTCTCATGCCAGGTGAGAGGCCTTCAATTAGGACTTTCTTGTCCTTCCAGCCTTTAGGTACTTTCTTCTTAGTACCTTTGTGCTTAGAGCTTGTTGATGGATGCCCAACACCAAACTTATAATTGATGTTTGGGGGCTCTGTAAAGCTCTGCACAAAAAGAGAGGGTTGGAACACTAGGTGTTGTACAGTTATCTCTCTTTTATTAGAGGAAGAATTGGGGTGAGACATCTTGAACAAGATGTGGTCCTCTCCTAGTTGTAGAGTCAGTTCTCCCTTAGCCACATCAATGATAGAATTGGCAGTGGCTAGGAAAGATCTTTCAAGGATGACAGAGTCATCCTCATCCTCTCCAATATCTAAGACTATGAAGTTTGCAGGGATGTAGTAGTTTTCAACCTTTACTAAGACATCCTCTACTAAGCCATATGGCTTCTTCATTGTCTTGTCTGCCATCTCTAGTGAGATGTTTGCATCTTGTACCTCAAGGATTCCCAACTTCTTCATTATACAGAGTGGCATGAGGTTAATGCTTGACCCTAGGTCACACAGAGCCTTCTCAAAGGTCATGGTACCTATGGTGCAAGGAATCAGGAAGCTTCTAGGATTTGGAAGCTTCTGAGGTAGCTTCTGCTGAACCAAAGCATGGAGTTCTTTGGTAAGCAGTGGAGGTTCCTCCTCCAGTGGCTTTGTACCAAATAACTTGGCATTTAGCTTCATAAGAGCTCCTAGGTACCGAGCAAATTGCTCTTCCCTAGTGTCGTCATTCTTATAAAAGGATGTGTATTCATCAGAACTCATGCAATACAAGAGTGCATTCAAAGGAACCTCTATGGTTCTTACATGAGCATGGGATTCCTTTAGTTTTGGGATAGAGGTTTCTTCAGTGGGACTTAAGCACTCAAAGGGTGTACTTTTACTGGCGTTCAACGCCAGTTCTGTTAGCTCTTTAGGCATTGAACGCCCCTGTTGTGCACCTTTACTGGAGTTAAACGCCAGTTCCTCTATCATTTTGGGTGTTGAACGCCCAACAGGGATGTCCTTGCTAGCGTTCAACGTCAGCTTTCCTGGGTGTGTGGGCGTTGAACGCCCAGTCCGTCACTGGCGTTCAGCACCAGGATGCTTGCATGTTTGGGCGGTGAATGCCCGGCAAGGGTTTCCTCACTGGCGTTTAGCGCTAGAATTCCTGGGTGTCTGGGCATTGAACGCCCAGTGAGGGGTTCCTCACTGGCGTTCAGTGCTAGAATGCCTAGATATTTGGGCGTTGAACACCCAGCCAGTGCTCCCTGGCTGGCGCTAAACGCTAGCTTTGCTACCAGGATGGGCGTTGAACTCCTAGTGAGGGGTTTCTCACTGGCGTTCAGCACCAGGTTTGTTGCCAGATTGGGCGTTGAACGCCCAGTGATATGCTCTTCACTAGCGTTCAATGCCTTCCTAATTTCTCTAGATTCGGCCTCTACCTCCATGGTTATGACCTTGCACTCTTCTTTTGGATTCACCTCGGTGTTACTAGAAAGAGTGTTAGGAGGAGTCTCAGGGATCCTCTTGCTCAGTTGACCAATTTGTACCTCCAAGTTTCTAATAGAGGACCTTGTTTCGTTCATGAAACTATGAGTAATCTTAGAGAGGCTGAAAACTAGAGTGACTAAGTCAGAGAGGCTCTGCTTAGAGGTTTCCATGTTCCCTTGAGAGGGTGGGAATGGTGGTCTGTTATTGAACCTATTCTGGTTCCTTCCACCTTGATTATTATTGAAACCTTGCTGAGGTTTCTGTTGATCCTTCCAAGAGAGCTTAGGATGATTTTTCCATGAAGGATTGTAGGTGTTTCCATAGAATTCTCCCATGTAATTCACCTCCTCCATGGTGGGTTGATCAGGATCATAAGCGTTTATTTCAGAAGAAGCTTCATGAGTACTGCCAACTGTAATTTGTATCCCAGTCAGATGCTGAGAGATCATGTTGACCTGTTGGGTCAAGATCTTGTTCTGAGCCAATATGGCATTCATAGTATCAACTTCAAAAAATCATTTCTTCTAAGAGATCCATTGGTTTACAAGATTCCTCTCAGAAGTGTACATGAATTGGTTGTTTGCAACCATCTCAATGAGTTCTCTAGCTTTTGCAGGCGTTTTCTTCAAGTGGACTGATCCACCTGTAGAGCTGTCCAATGAGATTTTGGACATCTCAGACAGACCATCATAGAACACACCTATGATAGACCATTCTGAGAGCATGTCAAGAAGACATCTCCTGATCAATTGCTTGTATCTTTCGCAAGCTTCATAGAGGGATTCACCTTCTCTTTGTCTGAAGGTTTGAACTTTCACTCTAATCTTGCTCATCCTCTGAGGAGGAAAGAATTTAGCTAGAAAAGCATTACCCAGCTTTTCCTAAGAGTCTAAGCTCTCTTTTGGTTGAGAATTCAACCATATCTTAGCTCTTACTCTTACAGCAAAGGAAAAGAACATAAGCTTGTAGACATTAGGATTTACTACATTAATCTTTATAGTATCACAGATCTGTAAGAACTTAGCCAAGAACTGATGTGGATCCTCCATTGGAAGTCCATAGAACTTGCAGTTCTACTGCAGAAGAGAGACTAATTGAGGCTTAAACTCAAAATTGTTAGCTCCAATGGCAGGTACAGAGATACTTCTGTCATAAAAGTCAGAGGTAAGCATGGTGAAGTCACCAAGACCTTTCTGGCATCACCTTTAGGTTTGGCCATGTCTCTTTTTTCTTGTTCAAAGGTTTCTAAAATGTTTCTTCTGGAGTGTTGTGCTCTAGCTTGTTGTAAGCTTTACTTCAGAGTCCTTTCAGGTTCAGGATCAAGACCAAAGAGGGATTCTGTATCCCTGTTTCTGGTCATAAACAAGAAAAGAAGAAAAAAAAAGGACGCTTCTATGCCAGAGGGCAGAGGACTCCCAGTGAGATATGACTAAGAAGAGAAAGAAGAGAGAAAGAAAAGTGAGGATGGAAGAAGAGAGAGGAGAAGAGTTCGAATAAATAGAAGTAAATAGAAGAAGAATTAGAAATAGAAAAGCTAAATAAGAATTAAAATATTTTTGTTTTTATTTTATTTATTTATTATTTTCGAAAATCAAGTTAATAATTTAAAAAGAAATGAAAATTAGTTAGTGATTTTCGAAAATAGAAGAGAGAGAATAAGAGAGAGTTTTTGAAAATTGAGAGGGAAGAGTTAGTTAGGAGGTTTTAAAAAAGAAGTGAGAGAAGAGAAGTGGTTAAGAAAAGATTTGAAAATAAAATAAGATAAGAGATAAGATAAGAAAAGATTTGAATTTAAAAAATTGAAATTAAAAAAAAGATAAGAAAAGATAATATAAGAAACTAAAAAGATTTGAAAAAGATTTAATTTTGAAATTTGAAGTTAGAAAAGATAAGATAAAAATTTGAAAAGATTTGAAAAAGATTTGAAAAAGATGAGATTTGAAATTTGATTTTGAAAAAGATTAGATAAGATTTTTGAAAAAGATAAGATTTTTAATTTTGAAAAGATTTGATTTTTGAAAATTGAAAACTAAGATAAGATAAGATAAAAATTTAAAAATTAAAATCTGAACTTTTAATGTGAATTTCGAAAATTAAGTTAGTTTTAAGATAGAAAATATATTTTTTATTTTTTGAATTTAATGATGAAAGAGAAAAACAAGTAAAAGACACCAAACTTAAAATTTTTAGATCTAGCATCCCAAGTTTTCGAAAATTTGAAGGAAAAACACAATGGGACACCAAACTTAAAAATTTTAAGATCAAAACACAAAGAAAACACAAGAACACTTTGAAGATTGACAAGAACACCAAGAACAAGACTCAAAAACTCAAAGAACATATCAAGGACACCAAACTTAAAATTTTTAGAAATCCAAACACAAATTTTCAAAAATTAAAAGAAAAACAACAAGAAGACACCAAACTTAAAGATTTGACACAAGAATTAAACAAAGAAACTATTTTTGAAAATTTTTCTGAAAGAAAGACTCAAGGAAAATGAAAGACTTAACAAGAACAAACACAAAAGACTCAAACTAAGAACAAAGATCAAACAAAGAAAAGAAAAATATTTTTGAAAAAAAAATTTAGATTTTTCGAAAAAAAAGAAAACAAAAATTAAAAGACTCAAATAAAAATTACCTAATCTAGGGAGCAAGACAATCCTTTAGTTCTTCCAAACTCGAACAATCCCCGGAAACGGTGCCAAAAACTTGGTGAACGAATCCCCACACCTTCGTACAGCTGTACCAGCAAGTGCACTAGGTCATCCAAGTAATACCTGAGCGAGTCAGGGTCGATCCCACGAGGATTGTGGTTTGAAGCAAGCTATGGTTATCTTGCAGGTCTTAGTCAGGCGAATCAAAATTCAGTTGGATTGATGCAAGGGCAATATTGTATAAATTAAAATCAGTAATATGAATATAGTTGAGGATTGGAGTTGTTTGTCTTTCTGAATTAACTCTAGTATTACTGTCTTCTTTGCTTGTGAGTGATCTCTTCAATGGAAGGATGTATGTGATCAACGCCTTTATTGAGAGGTCGTCAATACTCCTCTAGATCTGAACCCCAAGGTTAGTGTGGATCCAGTCTAATTGATGGTAAAGCTCATACAGTCCATTCTCCTTAATGATCCAACTCAAAGCGCCACAGACAAGGTCAGATCTTCCGGATCAGAGAACGCTGTATCTTTCGGTTCTAGCCTCTACCACAGAGACCCTAATCTCTCCAAAAATCGGCTGAACTAGTGTCTCGAGAAGTCTCCAACAAAGTCGTGGATTATCCGTCTAAGAGATGTATAATAAAGCTAGCGGTTCAATACTTTCCACTGAAGTATTCACACGAACCCAAGTAGACACGGGTGTTTGTTAGGCACTTTTGTCTTAGTATGATAAACAGATTTGATTGTCACTGATAATCCTATTTACCATGTTGAAGAACAAATATACATCTTAGAATTAATCAAACACGGATCGAAGAGAAACAGTATTACTTTTATTAATTCATAGGACTCAGCAGGACTCCTCCCCTCAACCTAGGAGGTTTAGAAACTCATACTGAAAGGAAAATACAACGTAAAACGTGTAAAGTCTATAAAAGTTGGTAAAGGGTTCTTTTTTCAATAACATAAATCTAACCCCTTAAATACTAAACAAATGACTAGTAAGGGTAAAATAGTCTTTTTAGCTAAAATCCACTTCTGGAGCCCACTTGGTGAGTGTTTGGGCTAAGCTTTGATGAGATCCATGTGCTAGGAGGCCTCAAGGGCATTGAACGCTGGCTAGGGGGTCCTCTCTGGGTGTTTAGATGCTGGGCTCTGCTCTTTGGGCGCTGGACACCTGGAAGGGGCCAGGAAGCTGGCGTTGAACGCCAGTTTTAGGTCTTCTAATCTGAAAAAACATATAAACTATTATACATTTCTGGAAAGCTCTAGAAGTTAGCTTTCCATATCCGTTGAGAATGCTCCTTTTGGACTTATATATCTCCGGAAAATCCCTTCCGAGTGCAAGGAGGTCAGATCCAGACAGCATTTGCAGTGCTTTCTTTGTCTCTGAATCAAACTTTTGCTCCAGCTCCTCAATTTCAGCCAAAAATTACCTGAAATTGTATAGAAATACAAAAACTCATAGTAGAATCCAAAAATGTGAATTTAACACTAAACCTATAAAAACTTAATAAAAACTAAACAAAACATACTAAAAACTATATGAAAATGATGCCAAAAAGCGTATAAAATATCCGCTTATCACCTACCTTAAAAAGCAAGGAGAATCAAGCTGATAACAATACCAGAAAGCTTGTTAGGAGGAATTCAAATCCGAGGACACTAATCTTCTCCTCTTCTCCCTTAGAGTCATTTCTTTTAACTAACTAGAAGAAAAGGAAGAAAATTCAACAATCAAGTGTCAAGCTAATGACATTAAAGAAGCGCTTGTTGGGAGGTAACCCAACCATAAGTATTCTATAGCATTTTCTTCTTTTCTATTTTCTTTCTGTTATTTTAGTTTGATTTCATATTATTTTATTTTCTATTTTTTTTCATAGTTTTCCTAGTATTTCTAACGTTTGTGATCATGTGTAGCCATTAGAACAGAAACAAGAACGCATAGGAGAGAAACAGAACACCCCGGAGGGTGCCCCCTTACTGGCGTTCAACGTCAGAAGGGAAAGGAGAGCATGGGCATTCAATGTCCATAAGGGACGCAGTCCTAGCGTTTAAACGCCAACAGGGGACCAAGTTTTCTTTGCTTGGGGACAAGAAAAATTTTTAAGTTTGGTATTGCAGAGCGAGCTCTAGATCTATATTATCATCAATGGCACCAAAGGGAGGTGAATCATCTTCATAGAAAAGCACAACTTGAGCAGCCACCAGCACTGAGGTGGTTGAGTTTCATTCTTCCTTTCTTTCTATTTTTCAGTATTTCATTCTATTTCTTGTTTTCCTCTCTAGGCTTGCATGATCACTCTTACGATTATGCTTTAGTAGTCTATTTTCAAAATTTTTATGGTTAGAAGATGTCTCATGAATTGCCCACTAAGCTTAAAAAAAATTGAAAAAGAAGTAGTAAAATACATAAGATCTTGAGTTATATTTTGAGTCATACTATTTACTTTGATGTGGTGGCCTTATCTTCATTTTCTGAATGTATGAATTAACTGTGCATACTTGATATTGAAGTTGAGTATAATGGCTCTTGAAGAATAATGAATTTAGAGAAGTATTATTGATTCTCTGAAATATCAAAAAGATTGATTCTTGAAGCAAAAGAAACAGCAAAAAGAAAATAAAAAAAAAGAAAAAGAAAAAGAAAAAGAAAAAGGGTCCAAGGCGTTGAGCATCAATGGTTAGGAGAGTCAAAATTGGCCTAAAAAGCTCAAAAGAGTTGCTATCTCTAACTATATGCTTATGGTGTGAAGGTGTCAAGAAAATCTTGAGACTGAACATTTAAAGTCGTGATCCAAAGCTATAAAGAGTATGCCTAAGAACTCTGAGCACCACTGTCTGGGAATTTAAGTAAAGCTAAATTCGAATCCAAAGGGTTCTCCCAGTTAAGTGCTTATGGCGTTTATGTATCAAGTGGTAATACTTGAAAACAAAATGCTAAGAGTCACGGCTCGGCCCAAAAGGTGCAAAGTACCAAAAAGAAGTTGTGTTCAAGAATCAAGAAAAATTGAAAGAAGGGAATCAATAATATCATCCGGATTCTAATTCTAAAAGAGGCCAATATTTCTGAGCTTCAAAGGAAAGTGAGATGCCAAAACTATTCAAAAATAGAGAGTTAATTCCCCCATTCAGTAATTAGACCTGAGCTTCATTGACAACTCTAACTTGATATATTTTCCTCTTTCATTTGGTCCTATCTTGTTTTTGGTTGCTTGAGGACAAGCAACGATTTAAGTTTGGTGTTGTGATAAGTGAATATCTTATACCCTTTTTCACCTCATTTTCTAGTTTTTTTAGTTATATTTCATTAAATTTTACTATTTTTTAGTAATAAATTCATCTTTTAGATTAAACTATGAGTTTTTGTGTTATTTCTATGATTTTACGTGAATTTGGGGTGAATTTGACAGAATCTTCTTCAGAGACGAAGAAAGGATAGCAGATGCTGTCAATCCTGACCTCTGTGCATTCCAATGCGCATATGTTGAGCTACAAAGGTCCAATTGGCACGATCTCAACGGCTTTAGAGCTTTCTAAGCTTTCCAGAAATATATAATAGTTTATACTTTTCTTCCAGAATAACTGCCAAAATTGGCGTGAAACGCCAAGCCTGGGCGTTTAACGCCCAAGAGGATTGACCTCCCAAGTTGAATGCCCAAAATTGGCATTCAACGCCAGCCAGGGAGAAAGACCAGCAAAGTTCAACACCCAGAACCCAAGTTGAACGCCAGTCTTCAGCTCGAATCACTCCTAGTGGTCTCCCAAAGTGGATTTTAGCACTCCTTAGTTTATTTTATCTTATCCTTGTAACTTTTAAATTTAAATTAACATCTTTTAAGTCTAGTATTTACTATAAATAAGGGACTCCCTTCTTCTCTATTTTCTCTGTATAGTATGAGTAACTAAACCTCCTTGTTAAGGTTAGGAGCTCTACTTATCTCTATGGATTAATATCATTACTATTCTATTTTAATATATGTTTGGTTCAGTTCTAAGGTATGTTTTCGTTCTTCATCCTAATGAGACTGGGTATATTCCTTTTTCTGCACGAGTTCTTGTGACACTGAAAAAATGTCACTTGAGCTATAGCTTGAAAATATTCCTCCTAAATCGAGACTATTTGGTCTAATTGAGATAGGTGATATATAATCCGGTTAGTTATGGGTAATCGAGGTTTCTATAGCACTAAACTAGTTTTCTGAACTTCACCCTCTGTTCCGAAAGATCTGACCTTGTCTGTGACATTTTGAGTAGGATTGGGGGAGATTAATTCACTAAACAAACAGGTTTTAATCACTTACAGTTTGCCATAGAATGAATTATTCATTGTTAAAATAGTTGGTAAGAAATATTAATCTGGAAGGGTGAGTATCTCCGAGACCTTAACTATTCTCTCATTACTGTTTTTACACCAATTCTTTATTGCTTTCTTTATTATTGTTCTTTAAGCGAATTCAACAAACAACCACACTTTTTCTATTTGCCTGACTAAGTCGAGCAGGATAGCTATTACTTGCTCAATCTAATAATCTTCGTGGGATAGACCCTCACTCACCTGAGGTATTACTTGGACGACTCGGTGCACTTGTCGGTGGAGTTATCCGAGTTCAATTTTCCACACCAGTGACCAAAATCATCTCTTTGACTCTACCTTCGGTAAAACTTCTTCAACTTGAGACTTTGCTATTTCACATTTCTTTAATTTTTTATCGTAGGAAGCCAAAGTCTCGATTGCCTTATTGAAGTTTTTCTCGACGGTGTCAACCTTTGTAATACCCTACCACACAGAGCTTTACGCTTAAGTCATAAAATAGAGGTGGTGTGGTATTACAATCTCTAAAATAATATATATATATATATATATATATATATATATATATATATATAGTAATAGTTGAAAAGAATCTATAACGAAGAGCCTTGAAAGGGAAGTTTAAACAAAAGGTCGCTAAACAAAAAGCGCAACACTTACGTAAACGGACACCGAAAATGAAAAAAGGGTAGAATATCAAAGGTACAAAATATCAAACTCCAAGTTCAACCTGTAAAGCCAAGGCCGACCGGAGAATATACATATATACATACATATCCCAACACAATCCAAAATACATAAAGTAAGAACTTGGTTCTCCATAAAAGCTTCTAAGAGGATTAAACATAAAGTACATGTGGAGAAGAGTCTATATACATATATATACATAGAAAAATAATAAAATATAGCATCCCCAACTTTGCCTGCAATAGGAACCTCTAGACGCTCACCGAGGTGCATCGCGACCTGTATCTGAAAAATGACAACATATGTATGGAATGAGAACTGGAGGTTCTCAACATGGTAAATGTGCTCACATAAATAATATATAAGGTCCCAAAAAAGTTAGAGGCAATCTTAGAACTCCGACACTCAGATTAAAACTTAGAGTTACACTTTAAACCAAAAATCAGGTGAACTATATATGTGACTTAGGTTCTAGCCCAATTTTAACTTAATACCTCAATCTTTCCTTCCTACAACCTTCCAAGCTCAATTGGAACTTCCCTCATCATTCTTCTGCCAGACAAGGGGTATCTCAGTTGTATGGACATACAATACAGACAAAGAAAACATAAATATGATGCAATTACAGCAAATAAATCAGATAGTAGTTAGTCACAGATAAGCAATTAGGCAAGCCAAAACAAATGCATACACAAACAAGTCATAATATGCATATGATGCATGTTTGTCCTATGGATAATGAGCTCATTTGTCGGTTATACAGCCAACCCGACATGTCTGGTAGCTAATCCGAGCATTGTCTCTCTGTTGCGCACAAATATCTCAGCACATCGGCTGACCGTTAGAGAGAGTGTGTCCTATCACTATTATAGGAAATATGTGCCCTGTCACCATTAGAGGGAAGTTGTGCCATGTCACCCTTACAACCAGAGAGAAAATACAAATATACTCATCATCAATCATCCTCAATCATGCCTCATTTATCATATTCATTCATTTTCAATCAGTCATTGTCAAGTTCAATTAGTCTTTTTCTTCTTAGCTATCATTCATCACGTACTCAGCATTTCAACACTTCTCAAGTTTAAATCATCACTTCACAATCTTTCTTCACTCCTAAATTACTACCCTCTCAAGATTTAACCCCCTCCCACCCCCACCCCACCCCCACCTTGATTAAAACTAAGTTTTGAGACCTTAGAGAGTAAAAATAGAGGTTTATAGGTTAGAAAATAGGTTTAAAATAAAAAATTCACTTTTCCCAGAAAAGGGGTCTCGCGTACGCGATCTCTATCCACGTACGCGAGTATATTGGACTGAGGTGAATGGCCGCGTACACGACTCTTATCTGTGTATGTGAGTTTCCCTAGACAATGGCAAATTCCCGCGTACACAGCCATATGTCCGTGTACACGGGCCCTGTATTTTCTCAAAAGCTGTTACAAATCTATAGAAATACTTTTGCACACCAAATTTCCGACGTGCATAACTTTTTCGTTAAAAACCATTTTTACTCCATTCTTTGAACGGCATAAACTTCACGGACCCAATTTTTATACGAAATAAATTTGGTAAAGTTTGAGGGTCCGGAAGCCGAGTTATGACTCGCCGAAGATTGGTCAAAAATCTACCTTTTGCCAAAAATCCTAAACCTCTATTTTTACCACTTTCTCAACTCAATACCAATATCCCAAGCTTCAAACAGCACGCAAAACAAATCAAACCATATCTCAACACTTCTCATTCACTCCATGACACATCAATACACAATTTCATCATGCTTAACCCAATAGTCCATATTCAAGACAACTTTATACATAATCATCAATATATTAACATCAATCATTAAAGTCATCATTTCACCAACATCAACCACATTCATATAAATGACCATCAATCCAACACAATTTGCATCAACTAAAACCACTAAGAATACCCCAAATAGATAATTCAACTTATCATAGGTCGTCTAACCTAAGTTTTCACGTTACATTATATATTACCTACGAGAAACCAAAGTCATACCTTAGCCGATTTCTCTCTAAGCTTGGAATGCCACAAATATCACCGTTTCACCAACACCCAAGGCACCACCCACTCACCAAACAAAAAACCTAGCCTCTAAAGTCCCAAAATCAAGCTTTCAACACCACCAATTTAGTTCCAACACATATAATCCAATCTAATACCAAATAATATTACTCAAAATCAACTTAGGGTTCATAGTTATTAAGGATTTACAACAGTTAGAGGTTTTTCACGTTTCCAACAGAAATTTGGGACAAGGCCCAGCATGTCCACAAAGCTAGTTTGATCCTAAACACGAAAATCAACAAAATCTCTAGACAATGGCTCAAGATTTTCAAAAATGAAGGGGTGAGCAGCTGGAAAAGAAACTAAGGCTTAGCTTCCAAATTGTTCGGTGGGTTTTGTAGAGCTCGACGCGATGATCGCATAAGAGCTTGTCGACTGTCAATAGTTTCGAATACAAAAGCAAATACAGGTAATATAAAGTTGAAGAAAGATGGTACAAAGATAGTCGAAGTCGAAAGACAGTTGTTTCCTTTTCTTAAGCATCAAGGCTTGCTATTCGACTTTTAGGATGAATGGAGAACATGGGTGCTAAATTTAAGGAGCAAGCTGAAGAAAATATGGAACTTGAAGACAGTGTCAAAACTTATGAGACAAGATTTTTCATGGTCAAGGTAAAGTCATGACTGAGAAAAAAGAGGAAGTAAGATAGTGGACAACATGTTATATGGCAAGTCAATCTCCATGGTCTATAAGTAGTAGAAACTCGAAAGAGTTTGGGGACTTCAACTAACAATACTAGATCATCACGTATACTCAAAAAATTTTCAATTCGAGCGATGCAATGGAAAAATGGAGTGTAAGTGCATGTGAGTATTAGAGTTAGCTTTTAATTTGCTTCCTTTTATTTATTTAATTCATTTTCTTTTATTTTCTTTGAATTTTGTTATTATTTTGCTTTGATTAATATTTTTACACTTTTATTGTCTTCTTTATTTAATTATTTATTCTTTTATGTTGTTTTTCATAAGTCTGCTACTAATAATTTCGAATAAATTGTTTTAACACTATAATTAAGTAATTTTTAGGTCGAGCTCACTCTTTTTCATAAGAGTCGTATCTATTTTCCAAATATTTAATATCTTGATACAAGCTTGTTTTAACACTACCTGTCAAAATCGACCAAAATATCAGTAAAATAATAACACTTTATATGAATATAAATAAATACATATTTTTTTCTCTTCACATGATAGAAGAAGAATCCAACTCCGGCGGCTACAACAGGGAGAGATGCATAAATGTTTCGCATGGCATTGATAGAAAAGAATCACAGGTCTTGTGATGATAACACGAGAAAGCACGGTGTTATATCTTATTTTAATTTAATCCAATCAAAATCGTTTTTAATAGATTAAAATAATAAAACTAAAAATCAATGATACTGGTTGTGGAAAGGAATTAAATTTAAAAGTGCTCCAAAAAAAAATTTTGTTCTGTTTTATTCATATTGTGATACGTTAGAAATATAGGTTATTTTTATTTTTTAAATTTAAATTTTCTAAATTTAAAAGTATTTTTTAAATCAATTTTTTTAAAATTAATTATATGAAGGAAATAGAGTAAAAATTTTTATCTTTCTTATGATATATCTAAGAAATTTTTAAATAGCTATTATTTTTATAAATCAATTATGTAGATCAAATTTTAAAGTATAATTTTAAAAAATAGTTCAGTTAGAATCTAAAATGCTATATATTTAATCAAAATATTCATAGATAACTTTTTTATTTGATAGTGATAAAAATATTTGATTCTTATATAAGTTAAATTCTTAAATATAATTTAATGATATTATATTTTTTTGTTGGTGTCTTAAAGATAACATTAATTTTAGTCCAATAAAATCAAGTTAAAATGGAAAAATAATTTGCATCAAATCTAATCAAAAGCAACTAATTTATCCATATTCATTTAACTTTTCCTTAATTTTATCTACTGCTATTTTAAAGTAAATCTGAAATCTCTTTTTAGTTTTTAAACCGTAAACATGGTTAAAGTTAACTAAAAACATCAAACTTGACTTTTGATTAACTAAAAATTTGAATTAAGTTATTAAAACAAACTGATTTTAAATAATAAAATTAATTATTAACAAGTTACAAAATAAACCAATCATAAAAATAAAAATCCAAACTTAAAAAATAATTTATTTTATATAAAAACTGATTTATTATTTAAAAATAGTTTTTTTTTCTTTAAAACCGATTCCTTACCTTTAAACCCGATTTTTTTTCTTTAAAAATTAATTTAATACAAAATTAATTTTATATAAATTAATTTTTGATCATTTTTTAAAAAAAAAATTAAGAAACTAACTAATGATACAACCAACTAAAAAAAGCTCTAATAAAAAGAGAAAAAAAAATCCCAAAAAGAGCAACATTAATTTCATCCTAACTCTATAGACAATACAAAGAAACAACTACAAAAATCTTAATCCCTCTCTTTTTATCCACGTGCACGCTACTGTCATTTTCGCTGATCACTGCCGAGTGGTACACTGCCCCTTTCTTCACGAACATAGCGTCACTGACCACCGCCAGAGACATGCAATGCCCTCCCCTTCACTACAAGAAACGTCGTTAAAATCGACGGCGAAATCGACGGCTTAGCCGTCGATAATATTGAAATTTGACGGCAAAATAGACGGCGCAATTGGTCGCTATAAAGCCTGTCGATTTTTCAAAATGCTAATAAAATTGATGGCTTTCATAACCGTCGATAATAATTTAATAAAATCGACGTTGGTTCCGTCTGTAATATGGGTGTGAGAATTTTACATTATTAATAAAATTGACAACATTGCCGTCGATATTATTATTTAAAATCGACGTCATCTTTGTCGATAATTGATTCAATAAAACCGACAGCTTTTGTGTCGATATTTAACTCAATAAAATCGACAACACTTTTGTCTATAATATGTTTAATAAAATCGACGTCAAGGCCGTCGATATGTGCTTGAATAAAATCGACATCTTTGCCGTCGATTTAATTATTTAGATTTATCTATTTTAACTTTTAAAAGCGACAACTTTACCGTCGATTTTAATAGTTATATGTTTTATTTTTTTTTCTATTTGAAAAATAGTAAACCGTTAATACAAATCAAAATAAATTAACCAACTTCAATTTGATCTTATATTAGTCTCTAGCTAGGTGCTCAATAATGAATACTTCAATTGTTTCATTTAGTTAGACATGGCATGTGCCATCTTACTTAGCTTTTAATATTGTTTGCTCTCTATTAAATTATATATATAGAAGCAGAACTCCTTCGCCATTAGGGTTAGTTCATTAAATTAATTAGTTACATGTATATTTGTTGTGACAACTGATCAATGTTGCTAAACAAAATCGATTTAGAAAAAGTCTCAGAGTTAGTATTTTTATTAAAATTTTAAATTCTTTACTGCAAGAAAAAGCTCTATAATCAACAAACAATCACTTAAGCCAGAATGGAACACTCTGATTCTTTTCACACAAAAATTAACCAATCATATGATGAAACCCATACAACCCTAGTAATCAAAACAAATGAAGTGATTGAAGACATTTACCTTAGTATCTTCACTTGAGAAATGCTTGTGTTAGTAGACAAAGCAACAACACTTGGTGTCAGCGCCGACATTATACATAATCTTTGTTCTTGGTTTGTTACATGCTCCAATAACTTCTGAACAGACCTAGTACTGCATTCAAATTTGAAAAGAAAACAAAGCATCAATTAGAAAAACTTGCATTAAGTTTGTTTATACCTGTGAGATATGAAAATCTTGGTTGGCTAATTGTTACCGGAACTAACTAGTTAGTTGTCTAATTGTTCTTAAAACATTGGGAGATAGAAATTTGTTTACATGAAGAGAAAAATAAAAATATAAATAAGATATCTTTTTTTATCAAATTTGATTAATTTTGTGAGATATCTTTCTAAATATCTTTAATTAAAGCATGATATCAATATAAACAAACAACCATGTTAGAATACAAAAAATACACAATAATACGTGTGCACATAATATGTATCTTTTGTCTCTAACCTCATTTTTTAATACGATGTGTTATTAGATTCTTCCCTAGCTAGATACAATTCACTATTTACTATTTTACTCTATCAAAATGTTATAAAATTGAAAAAATAAACCTAATAATAATCATAATAATAAAGTCTTACATACAAAAATTCCATTCAGGCATTTCTCCGAACATGTGGTGTGCAGAGTTCAAAACAGTAAATTTCAGTTTAATCTAAGCAACATTTAACCCAGTAATTTCAGAAAGATACAGCCAACAACAATTTCAGTCCAGAAACACAAGTTTTAACAAACCTAAGCCTAACCAAAATTTCTAAAAACAGAATTAAAAAGCAGTGAAAATAAAGAAAAGAAAGACAGGGAACAGGGAAAGGGAACCTGCATTGATGAAAGGAGGAAGAAGAACGGAGAGGCGGTGGGGTGGTGGTGATCTCGCGGTGGCACAGAAGGTCGCCGCCGCTGGTGGTTGCTTGTTGGTGCTTGAAGACGCGGACAGAGGGTGACTCCACAAACAGGGGTGTCGCACGCAGGAACGAAGAAATGGAGAAATGGGGAAGAAAGAGAAGAAGGAAGAGAGAGAGGGTAGGCGATGGTGGTCGCCGGTGGTGGTGTCGGACGGAGGCGGTGTTGAAGAGAAAGCGTTTTTAGTGATAAAAATACCTAGCTTGAATTTGGGGAAGACATGCGTTTCTGAACTTTGGAAGCAGGAGTTGAGAAAATGTGTTTTTAGTGATAAAAATCGACGGCCTGTTTGTCGATTTTATTCAAATTTATCGACGGCAAAGGTGTCGATATTTTAAATGATAAAATAGACGACAAAATCGTCGATTTTAATATAAAAAAATAACACATCTAGTGTCTATTATATAGATTAAATTTAGACTGTTCATTCCATTTTAGAAAGTAATCTAGATCGTTCAAATTTATCGACGGCAGGGTTGTCGATACTTAAAATAATAAAATAGACGACACATTCGTCGATTTTAATATAAAAAAACAACACATATGGCGTCTATTATATAGATTAAATTTAGACCATTCATCCCATTTTAGAAGGTAATCTAGACCGTTCAAATTTATCGACGGCAAAGTTGTCGATATTTAAAATAATAAAATAGACGCCATATTCGTCGATTTTATTTTCGACTGCTGGTTCACCTCTAATATGACGATAATAGGGAAATAAATTAATGCATTATAAAAATATCGACGACAAGGCCGTCGATTTTAATATTTTTATTTTTAATTATTTTTTTAGTAATATCGACAGCAGGCCGTCGAAAATTATCGACGGCAGAAATAGCCGTCGATTTTTGCCGTCGATAAACACGCTTTTTCTTGTAGTGCTTCACAAATGCAGTGCTGTCAAGCATCGCCACTTCCCTCCTCTCGCAAACGCAGCTTCATAGATCACTGTCGTTGTTCTCTCTTTGCAAACGCAACTTTGTCGATCACCAGCAGGCCCTTTTCTCGCGAATGTAGCGTCGTCAATCACTGTATAGTCTTACTATCTCGAACGCAGCAACCTCTGTCTTAGGTATCGTGTCCCGCCACATTCAAATGCAACAAGAGTTGATTTTCTTTTTTTTTTTATTTTGGATGATTCTTTTTACTAATTTTAGATATTTCTTATCCTAAGTTTCAAATATTTTTTTAATCGATGTTTCTTTTTTTTTTTTTTGAGTTTTGAATTTTTTTTAAATAATTTTAGATTTTTTTTCTCAGTTTTCACATTGTTTCTTTTTCAATATTTTTTGGATGTTTTGTTAGGTTATATAATTTTTAAAATGATTTTAGATATTTTTTGTTAAGTATTGGATTTTTTTTATACGTTTCAAATTTTATTAAGAATTTTCATAATAATTTTTTAAATTAATTTTGGAATTTTTGAAATCTTTGAATTTTTAAAATGATTTTACATCAATTTTTTAGATTTTGAATATTTCTTTTTATTTAGATTTTAGATATTTTTCATGATAGTTTAAATTTATGTTCTCTCTAAAGAGAAAATAAAAAATTCAATCTTAACTTATACTTCTATCAAAGAGGCTCTTAGTTTCATAGAGAGAGTCTCTTTTTTTCTTAAATGATACTACACTCACATATTTTTTTCTAATCAATTCCAATTAAATTGATACAAGTCCAATAAAAAAAATAAACACATGCATCATTGTTTCTCTTTTTTTGTATTTTTTTAACACACAAATTTGTATACATAACATAAATATATAAATAAAATAAAAAATTTTATCCATAGTACAAGTATTTTTGCACATAGGATATAAATTTTAGCTGTAAATATATTTTTGTTGGTTATGTGTAGTATATCAAAATTTTTATATTGTACATAATAAATTTTTGTATTGTGTACCAAGATTTATATGCTGTATGTATTTTGTTGGTCGAATGTTAATGTTTTGAACACATAATCTTTAAAATTATTTTTGTGTTGCACATCAATATTTATGGGTGTTGTACACCAATTTTTATTGTCATGTACCAAAAATTTTGTATTGTGCATTTTTTATTGATTGAGTGTCAATATTTTTTATATATGATACTTCAAAAATTTCTATACTATACATAAAAGAATTTGTATTTGTCAAAATTTTTTGAATATATTTGTTCATACCTGGTGCACGAAATTGTAATCACACTTTTGCAATCCCGCACAACTAACCAGAAAGTGCACTGGGTCGTCCAAGTAATACCTTACGTGAGTAAGGGTCGATCCCACGGAGATTGTCGGCTTGAAGCAAGCTATGGTTATCTTGTAACTCTTAGTCAGGATATCAAAAATTATCAGGATTGATTGTGAAAAGCAAAAGAACATGAAATAAGTACTTGTTTTGCAGTAATGGAGAATAGGTTGAGGTTTTGGAGATGCTCTGTCTTCTGAGCCTCTGCTTTCCTACTGTCTTCTTCTTCAAACACGCAAGGCTCCTTCCATGGCAAGCTGTATGTAGGGTTTCACCGTTGTCAATGGCTACCTCCCATCCTCTCAGTGGAAATGTTCAACGCACCCTGTCACGGCACGGCTATCCAGTTGTCGGTTCTCGATCATGTCGGAATAGAATCCAGTGATTCTTTTGCGTCTGTCACTAACGCCCCACAATCGCGAGTTTGAAGCTCGTCACAGTCATTCAATCATTGAATCCTACTCAGAATACCACAGACAAGGTTTAGACCTTCCGGATTCTCTTGAATGCCGCCATCAATTCTAGCTTATACCACGAAGATTCCGATTAAAGAATCCAAGAGATATCTACTCAATCAAAGGTAGAACGGAGGTGGTTGTCAGGCACACGTTCATAGTTGAGAATGATGATGAGTGTCACGGATCATCACATTCATCAGGTTTAGGAACAAGTGATATCTTAGAATAGAAGCAAGCATGATTGAATGAAAAACAGTAGTAATTGCATTAATCCATCAAGACACAGCAGAGCTCCTCACCCCCAACCATGGGTGAACTAGTAACCTAGGGTTTACAGAATTGAGTAAATGACAGAAAAATCCACTTCCGGGCCCACTTGGTGTGTGCTTGGGCTGAGCATTGAAGCATTTTCGTGTAGAGACTCTTTCTGGAGTTAAAAGCCAGCTTTTATGCCAGTTTGGGCGTTTAACTCCAATTTTTATGCCAGTTCCAGCGTTAAACGCTGGGAATTCTGAAGCTAATTTGCAACGCCGGTTTGGGCCATCAAATCTCGGGTAAAGTATGGACTATTATACATTGCTGGAAAGCCCAGGATGTCTACTTTCCAACGCCATTAAGAGCGCGCCAATTGGGCTTCTGTAGCTCCAGAAAATCCACTTCGAATGCAGGGAGGTCAGAATCCAACAACATCTGCAGTCCTTTTCAGCCTCTAAATCAGATTTTTGCTCAGGACCCTCAATTTCAGCCAGAAAATACCTGAAATCACAGAAAAACACACAAACTCATAGTAAAGTCCAGAAAAGTGAATTTTAACTAAAAACTAATAAAAATATAATAAAAACTAACCAAAATATACTAAAAACATACTCAAAACAATGCCAAAAAGCGTATAAATTATCCGCTCATCACAACACCAAACTTAAATTGTTGCTTGTCCCCAAGCAACTAAAAATCAAAATAGAATAAAAAGAAGAGAATATACTATAGACTCCAAAATATCAAAGAAACTTAGCTCCAATTAGATGAGCGGGACTAGTAGCTTTTTGCTTCCGAACAGTTTTGGCATCTCGCTTTATCCTTTGAAGTTTAGAATGATTGGCATCTATAAGAACTCAGAACTCAGATAGTGTTATTGATTCTCCTAGTTAAGTATGATGATTCTTGAACATAGCTACTTTATGAGTCTTGGCTGTGGCCCAAAGCACTCTGTCTTCCAGTATTACCACCGGATACATACATGCCACAGACACATAATTGGGTGAACCTTTTCAGATTGTGACTCAGCTTTGCTAGAGTCCCCAATTAGAGGTGCCCAGGGTTCTTAAGCACACTCTTTTTGCCTTGGATCACAACTTTATTTCTTTCTTTTTCTTTTTCTCTTCTTTTTTTTTTGCTTTTTCTTGCTTCAAGAATCAATTTGATGATTTTTCAGATCCTCAATAACAATTCTCCCTTTCCATCATTCTTTCAAGAGCCAACAATTTTAACATTCTTAAAACAACAAATTCAAAAGACATATGCACTGTTCAAGCATTCATTTAGAAAACAAAAAGTATTGTCACCACATCAAACTAATTCAACTAGTTTCAGAGATGAATTCGAAATCCTGTACTTCTTGTTCTTTTGTGATTAAAGCATTTTTCATTTAAGAGAGGTGATGGATTCATAGGACATTTATAGCTTTAAGACATGAACTTTAAATTTTATTAATCATGAACTAAGAACAAGACTCAAAAATAGATATAAGATAAGACTAATAATAATAGAAAACAAAAAAAATTTAAATAGGCTCATAATGATAGAGGATATCACAGAGTTAGGACTCAACAACCTTGATTTTAAGAAGTGGATGCTCCCTCCACTTGAGGGGAGAGCTTTTGGCGTTTCATCTCTTGAAGTTCACGCCCCTGCTTCTCTTGTTCCTTCAGCAATTTGCAGAGCATGCAGTTCTGATTCTGCTGTTCTTCCTTAAGTTCCTCCATAGTTTCTTGCAACTTGGTGATAGATGCTTCTAGGCTGGCCCAGTAGTCAATTTCAGGAAATTCAGAGAGGAACTCCTGCGCCCTCTTTTTGATAGAATTGTCTTGCATTTGTCCTTCCATTGACTTCTTGGTGATTGGATGTTCAATGGGTATGAATTCATCTACTCCCATCTTCACCCCAGCCTCTTTACAGAGCAAGGAGATCAAGCTTGGGTAAGCCAGTTTGGCTTCAGTGGAATTCTTATTTGCAATTGTGTAGATCTCACAAGTAATCAGATGATGAACCTCCACTTCTTTTCCAAGCATAATGCAATGAATCATCACTGCTCTTTTGATGGTGACCTTAGAACGGTTGCTAGTGGGCAATATGGAATGCCCAATAAAGTCTAGCCAACCTCTTGTAATTGGTTTGAGGTCCCCCCTCTTGAGTTGGTTTAGGACACCTTTTGAATTGGTTATCCATTTAGTTCCAGGGAGGCATATGTCCTCTAGAACTTGATCCAACCCTTTATCTGCTCTCACCATCCTCCTATTAAAGGATTCAGGATCATCTTGCAGTTGAGGCAATTTGAAGACCTCTCTTATTTTGTCCAGATGGAAGTAAATAATTCTCCCTCTGACCATGGTTCTGTAGGTATGAAAAGCAGTTCCAGTCATTCTCTGCTTATCTGTCAGCCACAGATTTGAGTAGAATTCCTGAACCATGTTCCTTCCAACCTTTGTCTCAGGGTTGGTTAGAACTTCCCATCCTCTGTTTCGAATTTGCTCTTGGATCTCCGGATATTCATCTTCTTTCAGATTGAATTTGACTTTCGGGATCACTGACCTCAGACCCATTATTTTGTGGTAATGGTCTGCATGTTCTTTGGTTAAGAACTTCTCTTGACTCCAAACATCCTTTGGATTATTCTCTTTCATGCCTCTTGAATTAGTTTGTTTTCCTCTAGGAGCCATGATCTTGATAAATCTTGGCCTAGTGACCACGGAAAGCACACCAAACTTAGAGGTTTGCTTGTCCTCAAGCAAAAGAAGGAAAAGAGGGGAGAGAAGAGGAGAGCAAATTCGAATGGTGTGGGGAAGGAGGGTGGCCGAACGTGTTTAAATAGGAGAGGAGGAGAGATTTTCGAAAATTTGAAGGAGATTTGAGAAGATATGGAAAAATTTTGAGGAGATGATTGAGTTTTTTGAAAGAGTCTATGAAAGGATTTGAAATAGATTTGAAGAAGATTCTAATTTTTGAAATTGGAAGGTGAATGATGAAAGTTTGTAATGTGTTTATGTAAAAAGATATGGATTAAAACAAGAAAGTTTGAAAAAAAAATTTGAAGTGGGAACAAAATCTCCTCCCACTGCCTTTCTGGGGTTAAACGCCCAGAATGGTATCCATTCTGGCGTTTAACGCCCATTTGGTGGCCTAATTGGGCGTTTAACGCCCAGCCAGGTATCTTGGCTGGCGTTAAACGCCAGAAATCCCTTTATCACTGGGCGTTTTGCTAAACGCCCAGGATGCTGCACACCTGGCTTTAAAAGGCCAGAATGGTGCCCATTCTGGCGTTTAACGCCCAAAATGGCACAATTACTGGCGTTAAACGCCCAGAATGGTGCCCATTCTGGCGTTTAACGCCCAAAGTACCCCTTACTGGCATTTTTTCGCCAGTAAGCTCTTTTTCTCTGCTTTTTGCACTGAATCCTTCTGTAACTCTGTGAATTCCTTCAAATTTGATGATTGCCCTTTAGGAATATGTATTAAATCTTGATTAGACATAACAAATACCCTTCTATCACTGGATTGCCTCCCAGCAAGCGCTTCTTTATTGTCTTTAGCTGGACCTTCACTGGAAATCACTCAAGTCTCAGTTTTGAGCATTCTTGCTCAAAATTGCTTTCAAGATAATGCTTGATCCTCTGTCCATTGACAATGAACTTTTTGTCAGAATCATTATCCTGAAGCTCAACATATCCATATGGTGATACTCCTGTAATCACATACGGACCCCTCCAGCGGGACTTAAGCTTTTCTGGGAACAATCTGAGCCTAGAGTTGAAGAGCAGGACCTTTTGTCCTGGCTCAAAGACTCTGGATGACAATTTCTTGTCATGCCACTTCTTTGCCTTTTCCTTATAAATTTTTGCATTTTCAAAGGCATTGAGTCTGAATTCCTCTAGCTCATTTAGCTGGAGCAATCTTTTTTCACCAGCTAACTTAGCATCCATGTTTAGGAATCTGGTTGCCCAGTAGGCTTTATGTTCCAGTTCCATGGGCAGATGACAGGCCTTCCCATACACCAGTTGGTATGGAGAGGTTCCTATAGGAGTCTTGTATGCTGTTCTATATGCCCACAGAGCATCATCCAAGCTCTTTGCCCAATCCTTTCTACGGGCAATAACAGTCCGTTCCAGGATTCTTTTGAGCTCTCTGTTAGAGACCTCAGCTTGCCCATTTGTCTGTGGATGATACGGAGTTGCTACTTTGTGGCTAATTCCATATCTAACCATAGCAGAGTACAGTTGTTTATTGCAGAAATGGGTGCCTCCATCACTGATCAGTACTATGGGAACACCAAACCTGCTGAAGATGTGTTTCTGGAGGAATTTCAGCACGGTTTTGGTATCATTATTGGGTGTGGCAATTGCTTTCACCCATTTAGATACATAGTCTACTGCCACTAGAATATAAGTGTTTGAGTATGATGGTGGGAAGGGACCCATGAAGTCAATTCCCCATACATCAAACAATTCAATCTCTAAGATCCCTTGCTGAGGCATGGCGTAACCATGAGGCAAGTTACCAGCTCTTTGGCAACTGTCACAGTTACGCACAAACTCTCGGGCATCTCTATAGAGAGTAGGCCAGTAGAATCCGCATTGGAGGACCTTGGTTGCTGTTCGCTCACCTCCAAAATGTCCTCCATATTGTGATCCATGGCAATGCCATAGGATTCTTTGTGCTTCCTCTCTGGGTACACATCTGCGGATTATTCCGTCTGCGCATCTCTTAAAGAGATATGGCTCATCCCATAGGTAGTACTTGGCATCTGAAATTAATTTCTTTCTTTGCACTCTGCTGTACTCCTGGGGTATGAATCTCACAGCTTTGTAATTTGCAATATCTGCAAACCATGGAGCTTCCTGAATGGCGAAAAGTTGCTCATCTGGAAAGGTCTCATAGATCTCAGTAGGAGGGAGGGACGCCCCAACTACTGGTTCTATTTGGGACAGATGATCAGCTACTTGATTCTCTGTCCCTTTTCTGTCTCTTATTTCTATATCAAACTCTTGCAGAAGCAACACCCATCTTATGAGCCTGGGTTTTGAATCCTGCTTTGTGAGTAAGTATTTAAGAGCAGCATGGTCAGTGTACACAATCACCTTTGATCCTACCAAATAGGATCTAAACTTGTCAATGGCATAGACCACTGCAAGTAACTCTTTTTCTGTGGTTGTATAATTCTTCTGTGCGTCATTTAGAACACGCCTGACATAAAATGACGTGCAGAAGCTTGTTATGCCTCTGTCCCAACACTGCACCAATGGCATGGTCACTGGCATCACACATTAGTTCGAATGGTAATGTCCAGTTTGGTGCAGAGATGACTGGTGCTGTGACCAGCTTGGCTTTCAGGGTCTCAAATGCCTGCAAACACTGTGTGTCAAACACAAATGGTGTGTCAGCAGCTAGCAGGTTGCTCAGAGGTTTTGCAATTTTCGAAAAATCCTTTATAAACCTTCTGTAAAATCCTGCATGCCCCAGAAAGCTTCTGATTGCCTTAACATTGGCAGGTGGTGGTAATTTTTCAATTACCTCTACCTTTGCCTTATCCACCTCTATTCCCCTGCTTGAAATTTTGTGCCCAAGGACAATTCCTTCAGTCACCATAAAGTGACATTTCTCCCAGTTTAAAACCAGGTTAGTCTCTTGGCACCTTTTCAGGACAAGTGCTAGGTGGTTAAGACAGGAGCTGAATGAGTCTCCATATACTGAGAAGTCATCCATGAAGACTTCCAGGAATTTCTCTACCATATCTGAGAAGATGGATAGCATGCATCTCTGAAAGGTTGCAGGTGCATTACACAGACCAAAAGGCATTCTCCTGTAGGCAAACACGCCAGAAGGACAAGTGAATGCTGTTTTCTCTTGGTCCTGAGGGTCTACTGCAATTTGGTTGTAGCCTGAATAGCCATCCAAAAAGCAATAATAATCATGACCAGCTAGTCTTTCTAGCATTTGGTCTATGAATGGCAAAGGAAAATGATCCTTTCTGGTGGCTGTATTGAGCCTTCTATATTCAATACACATGCGCCACCCAGTGACTGTTCTTGTAGGAACCAGTTCATTTTTTTCATTATGAACTACTGTCATGCCTCCCTTTTTGGGGACAACTTGGACAGGGCTCACCTAGAGGCTATCAGAAATAGGATAAATAATCCCAGCCTCTAGTAATTTAGTGACCTCATTCTGCACTACCTCCTTCATGGCTGGATTTAGCTGCCTTTGTGGTTGGACCACTGGTTTGGCATTATCCTCCAATAGGATCTTGTGCATGCACCTTGCTGGGCTAATGCCCTTAAGATCACTTATGGACCACCCAAGAGCTGTCTTGTGTGTCCTTAGCACTTGAATCAGTGCTTCCTCTTCCTGTGGATTTAAAGCAGAGCTTATAATCACTGGAAAAGTGTCACCTTCTCCCAGAAACGCATACTTCAGGGATGGTGGTAGTGGTTTGAGTTCAGGTTTGGGAGGCTTATCCTCCTCTTGAGGAATTTTCAAAAATTCTTTTGTTTCCTCTAGCTCTTCCTGATCAGGCTGAGCATCCTTGAAGATGTTCTCAAGCTCTGATTCTAGACTTTCAGTCATATTGACCTCTTCCACTAAAGAGTCAATAATGTCAGCGCCCATGCAGTCATTTGATGTGTCTGGATGCTGCATAGCTTTTACAGCATTCAACTTGAACTCATCCTTATTGACTCTCAGGGTTACTTCCCCTTTTTGTACGTCAATGAGAGTTCGTCCAGTTGCTAGGAAAGGTCTTCCTAGAATGAGAGTTGCACTCTTGTGCTCTTCCATTTCCAGCACTACAAAGTCAGTTGGAAAGGCAAATGGTCCAACCTTGACAATCATGTCCTCAATTATGCCTGATGGATATTTAATGGAGCCATCAGCAAGTTGGAGGCATATCCGGGTTGGTTTGACTTCTTCAGTCAACCCAAGCTTCCTGATAGTGGATGCAGGTATTAGATTGATGCTTGCTCCAAGGTCACACAGGGCTGTCTTGGTGCAAGCACCTTCTAATGTGCATGGTATCATAAAGCTTCCTGGATCTTGAAGCTTTTCTGGTAAGCTTTTCAGAATGACTGCACTGCATTCTTCAGTGAGAAACACTTTTTCAGTTTCTCTCCAATCCTTCTTATGGCTTAAGATTTCCTTCATGAATTTAGCATAAGAAGGTATTTGCTCAAGTGCCTCTGCAAACAGAATCTTTATTTCAAGAGTCCTTAGATAGTCTGCAAAGCGGGCAAATTGCTTATCCTGTTCCGCTTGGCGGAGTTTCTGAGGATAAGGCATCTTGGCTTTATATTCTTCAACCTTGGTTGCTGCAGGTTTATTCCTTACAGAAGTGGTTGGAGAAGCCTTTTTAGAGGGGTTACTATCAGCACTTGCAGGTGTCTGGTTCCCCTCTGGCGTTTGAACGCCAGGATTGGGTGGAAAATGGGCGTTTAACGCCAACTTTTCCCCCTTTTCTGGCGTTTGAACGCCAGAACTGGGCAGGGAATGAGCGTTTAACGCCAGCTTTCCCTCCTTTTCTGGCGTTTGAATGCCAATAGTATTCTTCTCTGGGCTCTTACTGTCCTCAGAGGGATTTTGGATAGTGGTTTGTCCATCCTCTGTCAATTGCTCCTTTATTGACTTTTTGCTACTTTGAGCAGTGTTATTCAATGTCTTCCCACTTCTCAGTTGAACTGCTTGGCATTCTTCTGTTATCTGTTTAGATAGCTGCTGTTTTGCCTGATTCAACTGTGATTCTATGTTCTTGTTAGCAATTTTGGTCTCTTGGAGCATCTCTTTAAATTCTGCTAACTGTTTTGTCATCAGGTGTAATTGTTGATTAAGCTCAACCATCTGTTCTTGAGGATTAGGATCAGTGGCTAATGCCATAACTTCCTTTTGTGTAGAGGACTCATTGCTAGAGTACAAATGTTGATTTCTAGCAACAGTATCTATAAGCTCTTGAGCCTCCTCAATCGTCTTCCTCATATGTATAGATCCACCAGCTGAGTAGTCTAGAGACATTGAGCTTTTTCTGTAAGCCCATAGTAGAAGATGTCTAACTGTACCCACTCTGAAAACATTTCAGAGGGGCATTTTCTTAGCATACCTCTATACCTCTCCCAAGCATTATAAAGGGATTCATTATCCTCTTGTTTAAAGCCTTGGATGTCCAACCTTAGCTGTGTCATCCTTTTTGGAGGGTAAAATTGATTCAGGAATTTGTCTGATAACTGTTTTCATGTCTTTATGCTTGCTGTAGGTTGGTTATTTAACCACCTCTTAGCTTGATCTTTTACAGCAAATGGAAATAGTAATAATCTGTAGACATCCTGATCCACCTCTTTATCACGTACTGTGTCAGTAAGTTGTAAGAATTGTGCCAGAAACTCAGTAGGTTCTTCCTGTGGAAGACCGGAATACTGGCAATTTTGCTGCACCATGATAATGAGTTGAGGGTTTAGCTCAAAGCTGCTTGCTTTGATGGGAGGTATACAGATGCTACTCCCATATGCAGCTGTAATGGGGTTAGCATATGACCCCAGAGTCCTTTTGGACTGTTCATTCCCACTTATGTCCATGATGGAGAAAAGGGAATTGATGTGAATAGTAATCAAGATATATATGTATATATATTTTTTTGAAAAGAGGAAAGATAAAAACAACAAAGGGACACCAAACTTAAAATTTTTCAGAAAATCAAACATGAATTTTCGAAAACCTAAAGAAAAACACAAAGAAGACACCAAACTTAGAATTTTTAAAAGATCAAAAAGGGACTAAGGACATGCAAATTCGAAAATTAAAAGAAAAACAAAAGCATGCAATTGACACCAAACTTAAAATATGAAACTACACTCAAATAAAAGACTCTAAACCAACAAAATTAAAACAGTCCTAATCTAAGCAACAAGATAGACCGTCAGTTGTCCAAACTCGAACAATCCCCGGCAACGGCGCCAAAAACTTGGTGCACGAAATTGCAATCACACTTTTGCAATCCCGCACAACTAACCAGCAAGTGCACTGGGTCGTCCAAGTAATACCTTACGTGAGTAAGGGTCGATTCCACGGAGATTGTCGGCTTGAAGCAAGCTATGGTTATCTTGTAACTCTTAGTCAGGATATCAAAAATTATCAGGATTGATTGTGAAAAGCAAAAGAACATGAAATAAGTACTTGTTTTGCAGTAATGGAGAATAGGTTGAGGTTTTGGAGATGCTCTGTCTTCTGAGCCTCTGCTTTCCTACTGTCTTCTTCTTCAAACACGCAAGGCTCCTTCCATGGCAAGCTGTATGTAGGGTTTCACCGTTGTCAATGGCTACCTCCCATCCTCTCAGTGGAAATGTTCAACGCACCCTGTCACGGCACGGCTATCCAGCTGTCGGTTCTCGATCATGTCGGAATAGAATCCAGTGATTCTTTTGTGTCTGTCACTAACGCCCCACAATCGCGAGTTTGAAGCTCGTCACAGTCATTCAATCATTGAATCCTACTCAGAATACCACAGACAAGGTTTAGACCTTCCGGATTCTCTTGAATGCCGCCATCAATTCTAGCTTATACCACGAAGATTCCGATTAAAGAATCCAAGAGATATCTACTCAATCTAAGGTAGAACGGAGGTGGTTGTCAGGCACACGTTCATAGTTGAGAATGATGATGAGTGTCACGGATCATCACATTCATCAGGTTTAGGAACAAGTGATATCTTAGAATAGAAGCAAGCATGATTGAATGAAAAACAGTAGTAATTGCATTAATCCATCAAGACACAGCAGAGCTCCTCACCCCCAACCATGGGGTTCAGAGACTCATGCCGTAGAAGATACAATGAGAAACGTGTAAAGTGTCATGAGGTACAGATACAATGTCAAAAGATCCTATTAATAGTGAACTAGTAACCTAGGGTTTACAGAATTGAGTAAATGACAGAAAAATCCACTTCCGGGCCCACTTGGTGTGTGCTTGGGCTGAGCATTGAAGCATTTTCGTGTAGAGACTCTTTCTGGAGTTAAACGCCAGCTTTTATGCCAGTTTGGGCGTTTAACTCCAATTTTTATGCCAATTCCAGCGTTAAACACTGGGAATTCTGAAGCTGATTTGCAACGCCGGTTTGGGCCATCAAATCTCGGGCAAAGTATGGACTATTATACATTGCTGGAAAGCCCAGGATGTCTACTTTCCAACGCCGTTGAGAGCGCGCCAATTGAGCTTCTGTAGCTCCCGAAAATCCACTTCGAGTGCAGGGAGGTCAGAATCCAACAGCATCTGCAGTCCTTTTCAGCCTCTAAATCAGATTTTTGCTCAGGACCCTCAATTTCAGCCAGAAAATACCTGAAATCACAGAAAAACACACAAACTCATAGTAAAGTCCAGAAAAGTGAATTTTAACTAAAAACTAATAAAAATATAATAAAAACTAACCAAAATATACTAAAAACATACTCGAAACAATGCCAAAAAGCGTATAAATTATCCGCTCATCAATACCCTGACCCGACGCTAAGGTCCAGGTCCAAACGACAGGCCCAACCCATAGAGTTGAGCCACACAGTACACCGACCTTCCCCTAAGAAGTCGGTGTTCCCCACGACTTGCTCTAATGAAATCGGAAGCAGAGATTAGCTGGCAGATAATAACCGCCCCTAAAATCTCTCAACCCACTTCCAGGAGCCATATCGCAACCTCCCTAAGATAAAGGGACGGTTATCCACCTTAAAAGGTGGAACTACTCCAACGGTGGTTATTGGTTCACCACTATAAATACACTGACACCCCTCATATATCTCTAAGTCCCAATACTCTTTAGACCTGCTCACACCCTTGCTGACTTAGGCATCGGAGTGTCTTTGCAGGTACCACGCCCCATTCTCTCACACTTACAAGTCGGACGGAGGCCCCAGAGACGCGAACCCGCTCGAAGGCTTTCTTCCTCAGATGATTGGGCCAACCTAACGAGTCTAGCCCATTAATCTTCGGTTACCCAACGTAACATTGGTGCCGTTGCCGGGGACCCGAGAGATCAACCAGTAATGATGGACAACTCACCAGAAGATGGTCATACAGCGTCTGATTCTGAACAAAAAAATCCAGATACTGGAAACAATGACGCAAACCTGACCATTCACCAAGGAACCAATGACCAGCATAGAAAAGGCACCTCTGGGCTTAAGAACCGAAAGGTAAATTCCTCGGAAGGACGAGAATCCGGAAAGGAAGGGTCGTCCCATGCAACCGAGCTAATGGGGCTAGTCCACGGTTACCAAGGTCATTTGGAACAACTGGAACAGGAATTAGAACGACAACGAGAGGCAGAGCAAAATCTCAGGGAAGAGATAGAGCGACGAAAAGAGTTGAAAGAAAAACTCTTGAAGCTCGAATCTTCCCTTAGAAGTCGGAACTCCCGTGGCAACAGAGAAGAATCACCCCTGGAGGGAGAAGACACGTTCAGTGAGGACATAATGAGGTAAAAAGTTCTAAGAAACTTTAAAAGCCCTTATATGAACCTCTATGACGGAACTCCAAATCCGAAGCATCATTTAAGCAATTTCAAAAGTCGGATGTATCTGGCTGATGCTTCTGATGCGACTCGCTGCAAAGCTTTCCCGACCACCCTGCTGAAAGCAGCGATGAAGTGGTTCGATAGCTTCCTCCCAATGTAGGTTACCAGCTTTGAGGACCTCTCAAGAAAGTTCTTAATGAGGTTCTCTGATGAGCGGATAATTTATACGCTTTTTGGCATTGTTTTTAGGTAGCTTTTAGTAAATTCAAGCTACTTTTAGGGATGTTTTCATTAGTTTTTATGTTAAATTCACATTTCTGGACTTTACTATAAGTTTGTGTATTTTTCTGTGATTTCAGGTAATTTCTGGCTGAAATTTAGGGACTTGAGCAAAACTCTGATAGGAGGCTGACAAAGGACTGCTGATGCTATTGGAATCTGACCTCCCTGCACTCAAAATGGATTTTCTGGAGCTACAGAGCTTCAAATGGCGCGCTCTCAACGGCGTTGGAAAGTAGACATCCAGAGCTTTCCAGCAATATATAATAGTCCATACTTTATTCGGAAATTGACGATGTAAAGTGGCGCTCAACGCCAAGTACATGCTACTGTCTGGAGTTAAACGCCAGAAACACGTCATAACCCGGAGTTGAACGCCCAAAACACGCTATAACTCGGTGTTCAACTCCAAGAAAAGCCTCAGCTCGTGGATAGATCAAGCTCAGCCCAAGCATACATCAAGTGGGCCCCGGAAGTGGATTTATGCATCAATTACCTACTCATGTAAACCCTAGTAACTAGTCTAGTATATATAGGACATTTAACTATTGTATTAGACGTCTCTTTTGACCACGTTTCATCTTTGGTCTCAGTTTTGTTTTATTCTTCATCTTAAGAGGCTATTGATCACGTTTTAGGGGGCTGGCCATTCGGCCATGCCTGAACCTTTCACTTATGTATTTTCAACGGTGGAGTTTCTGCACACCATAGATTAAGGGTGTGGAGCTCTGCTGTACCTCAAGTTTCAATACAATTACCATTACTTTCTATTCAATTCTCTTTTATTCTTATTCCAAGATATACGTTGCACTTCAACTTGATGAATGTGATGATCCGTGACACTCATCATCATTCTCACCTATGAACGCACGTGACTGACAACCACTTCCGTTCTACTTTAGGCCGGGCGCATATCTCTTAGATTCCCCAACAGAATCTTCGTGGTATAAGCTAGATAGATGGCGGCATTCATGGGAATCCGGAAAGTCTAACCTTGTCTGTGGTATTCCGAGTAGGATCCCGGGAATCCAGAAAGTCTAACCTTGTCTGTGGTATTCCGAGTAGGATTCCGATATTGAATGACTATGACGAGCTTCAAATTCCTGAAGGCTTGGCGTTAGTGACAGACGCAAAAGAATCAAGGGATTCTATTCCAACCTGATTGAGAACCGACAGATGATTAGCCGTGCTGTGACAGAGCATTTGGACCATTTTCACTGAGAGGATGGGATGTAGCCATCAACAAGTGTGATGCCTCCAGACGATTAGCCATACAGTGACAGCGCATAGGACCATTTTTCCGAGAGGATGAAAAGTAGCCATTGAAGGCGGTGATGCCCTACATACAGCTTGCCATGGAAAAGAGTAAGAAGAATTGGATGAATGTAATAAGAAAGTAGAAATACAAGAGGAGCACAGCATCTCCATATGCCTATCTGAAATTCCCACTATTGATTTACATAAGTATTTCTATCCTTTTTTATTTTTTGTTTATTATTAATTTTCGAACTCATCATAAACCATTTAATCTGCCTAACTGAGATTTACAAGGTGACCATAGTTTGCTTCATACCAACAATCTCTGTGGGATCGATCCTTACTCACGTAAGGTATTACTTGGATGACCCAGTACACTTGCTGGTTAAGTTGAACGGAGTTATGATCACACCAGGGATTATTAAGATCCCAATTCATCACACCATGATCTCTTTGGGGTATTTTTGATTTCATACAAATACAAAGAGACCAACTTTGAGGATCACAATTTCGTCCACCAAGTTTTTGGCGCCGTTGCCGGGGATTGTTCGAGTTTGGACAACTGACGGTTCATCTTGTTGCTCAGATTAGGTAATTTTCTTTTCAAAAAATTTTCAAAAATCTTTTTCAAAATTTTTCTTTTATTTTTCATTTTTCCAAACTTTATTTTCGAAAAAAAATTAATAAAAAATCCAAAAAAATTAATAAAATCATAAAAATAAAAAATATTGTGTTTCTTGTTTGAATCTTGAGTCAATTTTTAAGTTTGGTGTCAATTGCATGTTTTTAAAATCTATGCATTATTTTTTCGAAAATTCCATGCATTCATAGTGTTCTTCATGATCTTCAAGAGGTTCTTGGTAAGTCTTCTTGTTTGATCTTGATGATTTCTTGTTTTGTGTTGTTTGTTGTTTTTCATATGCATTTTTCGTCTGTTAGAGTCCATGCATTAAAGATTTCTAAGTTTGGTGTCTTGCATATTTTCTTTGCATAAAAAATTTTTCAAAAATATGTTCTTGATGTTCATCATGATCTTCAAAGTGTTCTTGGTGTTCATCTTGACATTCATAGTGTTCTTGCATGCATCATGTGTTTTGATCCAAAATTTTCATGTTTTGGGTCATTTTTATGTTTTTCTCTCTCATCTTTAAAAATTCAAAAATCAAAAAATTATCTTTTCCTTATTTCCCTCCAAATTTTCGAAATTTTGGGTTGACTTGGTCAAAAATTTTTAAAATTAGTTGTTTCTCACAAGTCAAGTCAAATTTTCAATTTTAAAAATCTTATCTTTTCAAAATCTTTTTCAAAAATCATATCTTTTCCTTTTTTTCCTTTTTTTTCGAAAATTCCAAAAATCTTTTTCAAAATATTTTAAAAATCTTTTTCCTATCTTTATATCATATTTTCGAAATTAAACTAACAATTAATGTGATTGATTCAAAAATTTGAAGTTTGTTACTTTCTTGTTAAGAAAGGTTCAATCTTTAAGTTCTAGAATCTTATCTTTTAGTTTCTTGTTAGTAATTAATTTTAATTTAAAAATTAAATCTCTTTCAAACATATCTTATCTTTTTCAAAAATTTGATTTTAAAATATCTTATCTAACTTCTTATCTTCTTATCTTTTTTAAAATTTGATTTTAATATCTTTTTCAACTAACTATTTGACTTTTTGTTTGTTTCTTATCTTTTTCAAAACCACCTAACTACTTTTCCCTCTCTGATTTTCGAAAATATCTCACCTCTTTTTCAAAAATTCTTGTTCTAAATTTTAATTTTAATTATATTTTATCTTTAATTTTCAAAAATTACTAAACTCTTTTTTAAAAATTATTTTCGAATTTTCCCTCTCTCTTCTTATTCTCTTTAATTATTTATTTACTAACACTTCTCTTCACCTCTCCTATCCTTACTCTTTATACAGACTATTCATTCTTCTTCACTCTTCTCCCCTTTCTTTTTCTACTAACATAAAGGAATCTCTATACTGTGACATAGAGGATTCCTCTTCTTTTCTTGTTTTCTTCTCTTTCATATGAGCAGGAGCAAGGAAAAAGGCACTCTTATTGAAATTGATCCTGAACCTGAAAGGACTCTGAAGAGAAAACTCAGAGAAGCTAGACTACAACAATCTAAAGGTAACCTTTCAGAAACATTAGAACAAGAGAAGGAGATGGCAGCCGCACCCAACAACAATAATGCAAGGAGAATACTTTAGGCCGGGCGCATATCTCTTAGATTCCCCAACAGAATCTTCGTGGCATAAGCTAGATAGATGGCGGCATTCATGGGGATCCGGAAAGTCTAACCTTGTCTGTGGTATTCCGAGTAGGATCCCGGGAATCCGGAAAGTCTAACCTTGTCTGTGGTATTCCGAGTAGGATTCCGGTATTGAATGACTGTGACGAGCTTCAAACTCCTGAAGGCTGGGCATTAGTGACAGACGCAAAAGAATCAAGGGATTCTATTCCAACCTGATTGAGAACCGACAGATGATTAGCCGTGCTGTGATAGAGCATTTGGACCATTTTCACTGAGAGGATGGGATGTAGCCATCAACAAGGGTGATGCCTCCAGACGATTAGCCATGCAGTGACAGTGCATAGGACCATTTTCCCGAGAGGATGAAAAGTAGCCATTGAAGACGGTGATGCCCTACATATAGCTTGCCATGGAAAAGAGTAAGAAAAATTGGATGAATGTAATAAGAAAGTAGAAATACAAGAGGAGCACAGCATCTCCATACGCCTATCTGAAATTCCCACTATTGATTTACATAAGTATTTCTATCCCTTTTTATTTTCTGTTTATTATTAATTTTCGAACTCATCATAAACCATTTAATCTGCCTAACTGAGATTTACAAGGTGACCATAGTTTGCTTCATACCAACAATCTCTGTGGGATCGACCCTTACTCACGTAAGGTATTACTTGGATGACCCAGTACACTTGCTGGTTAAGTTGAACGGAGTTATGATCACACCAGGGATTATTAAGATCCCAATTCATCACACCATGATCTCTTTGGGGTATTTTTGATTTCATACAAATACAAAGAGACCAACTTTGAGGATCACAATTTCGTCCACCATTCTCCATCCAGAAGGATAAAGTAAAGCACGCACCGAGTCTCCTGGGAGTTAAACAGGAGGTCGGAGAACCTCTACGAGACTACATGGAAAGGTTCAACAAAGCGTGCTTGGAAATTCAAGACCTGCCCACAGAGGCAGTTATCATGGGACTAGTAAATGGACTTAGAGAGGGTCCCTTTTCCCAGTCCATATCAAAAAGGCACCTGGTGCACGAATTTGTGATTCGCACAACTAACCAGCAAGTGCACTGGGTCGTCCAAGTAATACCTTACGTGAGTAAGGGTCGATCCCACGGAGATTATTGGTTTGAAGCAATCAATATTTATTTTATTAATCTTAGTTAGGATGTCAAAGTGTTTAAAATTGTAAGTTGGAATTATTAGATTTGATTGGAAAGATAAACTAGAACAATAGAGTTACTTGTTTTGCAGTACTGGGGAATATGTTGGAGTTTTGGAGATGCTTTGTCCTTTGACTTCAACTCTTCCTTGAAATCCTTCAACACACGCAAGGTCCTTCCATGGCAGGCTCTATGTAGGGTGTCACCGTTGTCAATGGCTACCTCCCATCCTCTCAGTGAAAACGTTCCTATGCTCTGTCACAGCATGGCTAATCATCTGTCGGTTCTCAATTAGGTTGGAATAGAATCCATTGATTCTTTTGCGTCTGTCACTAACGCCCAGCCCTCAGGAGTTTGAAGCACGTCACAGTTATTCAATCCCAGAATCCTACTCGGAATACCACAGACAAGGTTTAGACTTTCCGGATTCTCATGAATGCTGCCATCAATCCGGCTTATACCACGAAGATTCTGTTGGGGAATCTAAGAGATATTCATTCAGTCTGATGTAGAACGGAGGTGGTTGTCAGGCACACGTTCATGAATTGAGGAAGGTGATGAGTGTCACGGATCATCACCATCTTCACAATTAAGCGCGAATAAACATCTTAGATAAGAACACGCGTGTTTTAATGGAAAACAAAGGAATTGTGATAAATCATCGAGACGCTGCAGAGCTCCTCACCCCCAACAATGGAGTTTAGAGACTCATGCCGTCAAAATTATGCAATTCAGATCTGAAAAATGTCATGAGGTACAAGAAATGTCTATAAAAGTTGTTTAAATAGTCAACTAGTAACCTAGGTTTACAGAAAATGAGTAAACTAAGATAATTGGTGCAAAAATCCACTTCTGGGGCCCACTTGGTGTGTGCTTGGGCTGAGATTAAAGCTATCCACGAGTAGAGGCCTTTCTTGGCGTTAAACTTCAGGTTATGATGTGTTTTGGGCGTTCAACTCCGGATCATGACGTTTTTCTGGCGTTTAACTCCAGACAGCAGCATGAACTTGGCGTTCAACGCCAAGTTACGTCGTCTATCCTCACGAAAAGTATGGACTATTATATATTGCTGGAAAGCCCTGGATGTCTAATTTCCAACGCCGTTGAGAGCGCGCCAATTGGACTCCTGTAGCTCCAGAAAATCCATTTCGAGTGTAGGGAGGTCAGGATCCAACAGCATCAGCAGTCCTTTTTCAGCCTAAGTCAGATTTTTGCTCAGCTTCCTCAATTTCAGCCAGAAAATACCTTAAATAACAGGAAAATACACACACTCATAGTAAAGTTCAGAAATATGATTTTTGCCTAAAAACTAATAATATTTAACTAAAAACTAATTAAAACATGCAAAAATCTACATGAAATTACCCCCAAAAAGCGTATAAAATATCCGCTCATCACAACACCAAACTTAAACTGTTGCTTGTCCTCAAGCAACTAGATAAATAAAATAGGTTTTAACAGAAATTAAGAAGTAATAATATTTTAGAGTTTTAAATGAAGCTCCTATTCTTATTAGATGAGCGGGGCTTGTAGCTTTTTGTTTCTGAACAGTTTTGGCATCTCCCTGTATCTTTTGAATTTCAGAATGATTGGCATCCTTAGGAACTCAGAATTCAGATAGTATTATTGATTCTCCTAGTGTAGTATGTTGATTCTTGAACACAGTTATTTTATGAGTCTTGGCCGTGGCCCTAAGCACTTTGTTTTCCAGTATTACCACCGGATACATAAATGCCACAGACACATGACTAGGTGAACCTTTTCAGATTGTGACTTAGCTTTGCTAAAGTCCCCAGTCAGAGGTGTCCAGAGCTCTTAAGCACACTCTGTTTGCCTTGGATCACGACTTTAACCACTCAGTCTCAAGTTTGTAACTTGGACCTGCATGCCACAAGCACATGGTTAGGGACAGCTTGGTTTAGCCGCTTAGGCCTGGATTTTATTTCCTTGGGCCCTCCTATCCAGTGATACTCAAAGCCTTGGATCCTTTTTACTCTTGCCTAGGGCTCATGGCTTGTTTTTTTTTTTTTTGACTGCTTTTTCTTGCTTCAAGAATCAATTTTTTTGATTTTTCAGATCACCAATAATATTTTTCGTGTTCCTCATCCTTTCAGGAGCCAATATTCATCAAATTCAAGGTACAATTTATGCACTGTTCAAGCATTCATTCAGAGAACAGAAAGTGTTGCCACCACATATAATTAATTATAGTCTTTATTACTAAGAACTCAAAAATATAAATTGCTTCTTTATTCTCAAAAAAAAATTCTACTACTTTATTTATGCCTGATGATGATGAGAAAAATAAATTATAGCTTAATTGGGAATAAAATCAAAATAGACATACTAATTACTACTACTAAATATCTCCTAAGGTAAATTTCTATAATACTACTATCACTAAGTTAAAGCAGAAAAATTGGAACTCAACAACCTTTTGTCTTGAGGAGGGCATGCTCTTCTAATCCTTGGGGTGTTGTTCAAGGATTAATTTTTGGCGCTTCAGCTCCCTTAGATCACGCCCTTGCTCTTCCTGTTCCTTAAGCAGTTTGCAAAGCATGCTACTTTGATTATTCTGTTCTTCCTTTATTTGATCCATAGCTTCTTGCAATCTGGAAATAGAAGCTTCAAAGATGTTCCCAATATTCGAATTGAGGCAGTTCTGGGAGAGCTTCTTGTGCTCTCTTCTTGGTTGAATCATCTTGTTGCTGTTGTCTGACCATTGATATTCCAGTAATGGGCTTTTCAATTAGGATATATTCAGTTATTCCCATCTTTACTCCAGCATCTTTGCAGAGCATAGAGATTAGGCTCGGATAGGCCAATCTGGCGTCCTTAGAGTTCCTGTTTGCTATTTTGTATAGCTCACATGAGATCAGCTGATGGACTTCTACCTCTTTTCCCAACATGATGCAGTGAATCATGACAGCTCTTTTGATGGTTACTTCAGAACGGTTGCTGGTGGGCAATATGGAACGCCCAATGAAATCCAGCCAGCCTCTGGCTACTGGTTTTAGATCTTCCCTTTTGAGTTGAACCGGGATGCCAGTCGTGCTGGTGGTCCACTTGGCTCCAGGGATGCATATATCCTCCAGAACTTTGTCCAGCCCTTTATTGACCCTCATCATTCTCCTGTTAAAGGAGTCTGGGTCATCCTTCAGTTGAGGAAGCTTGAATATCTCCCTGATCTTGTCAGAATTGGTATGAATGATCTTTCCTCTGACTAAGGTCTGATGGTCAAAGAGAGCAGCTCCAATTAGTCTTTGCCTGTCTGTCTGCCATAGATTAGCATAGAACTCCTGAACCATGTTCCTTCCCACTTTTGTTTCAGGATTAGCCAGAATTTCCCAATGCCTGTTTCGAATTTGCTCTTGGATCTCCGGATATTCATCTTCTTTCAGATCAAATCTGACTTCCGGGATCACTGATCTGTGACTCATTATCTTGTAGTAATGGTCTGAATGTTCTTTAGTTAAGAACTTTCCTTGATTCCAAAGGGGCTTTGGAGCACTCTCTTTCTTGCCCCTTTGGGTGGGTTGCTTTCCTCTAGGGGCCATGAATTTGTGATCACGGGTAACCACACCAAACTTAGAGCTTTGCTTGTCCTCAAGCAAAAGAGAAGAAAGAATAAGGATAGGAGGAGAGCAAGTGGGGCAAGGTGAAGAAGAATGGGGCGCCGAACTCAATATATGGGGAGGGGGTGGGAAATTTTCGAAAAATAAGAAATAGATAAGATAGAAGATATGATTTTAAAAGATATGATCAGAAAAAGATATAATTTTAAAAGAAAAAGATATGAATCATATTTTAAAAAAAATAGATTTGAATTTTTAATTTTGAAAAAGATATTTTTAAAGAGATGATTGAGTTTTGAAAACAAAATTTAAAGAGTTTGATTGGATTGAAAATAATTTGTCTTTATGGATTAAGATACATTAGATATTATTGAAAAAGGGATTTTAGAAATTAGGATTTTTAGAACACTAATTTGAATTGAGGGATGATAATTTAAAATATGTTTATACAAGAAATCATGAATTGGAACATAAAAAAAAATTAGAAAATAAAAATAAAAGGAAAAAAAATAGGATGAAAAACGAATTTGTACCTCCTCCCACCATCCTGGCGTTAAACGCCCAACTGCTGCATGGTTTGGGCGTTTAACGCCCACATGTTGCTTCTCCTGGGCGTTCAACGCCCAGTTGATGCATCTTTCTGGCGTTGAACGCCAGGAAGTCCTTTGTTACTGGGCGTTTTTCTAAACGCCCAGGATGCTACCAAACTGGCGTTAAACGCCCAGAAGGTGCTTCTTTCTGGCGTTTAACGCCCAGAAGATGCTCCTTTCTGGCGTTTAACGCCCAGAAGGCTACCCTTACTGGCGTTGAACGCCCAGTGGGTGCTTCTTTTGGGCGTTCAACGCCCAAAGTGTTTCTTACTGGCTTTTTTTCACGCCAGTAAGCTTCCAATTTCTTTTATAACTCTGTGAATCCAATCAATTGCTATTTTACCTTGGAGATACTTGGACACAAACCTGTAAAAAAAGAAAATTTATTTAATTAGTAAATAAACTTTGTAAATGGCTGGGTTGCCTCCCAGCAAGCGCTTCTTTATTGTCATTAGCTGGACTATTATTGAGTTTTAATTAAGTCTCAGTCTTGAGCACTCTTGCTCAAAATTTCCTTCAAGATAGTGTTTGACTCTTTGTCCATTAACAATGAACTTTTTGTTAGAGTCATTATCCTGAAGTTCTATGTATCCATATGGTGATACGTTTGTAATGACATATGGACCTCTCCACCGGGATTTTAATTTCCCGGGGAATAATTTGAGCCTAGAATTAAATAGCAGAACTTTCTGTCCTGGCTCAAAGACTCTGGATGACAATTTCTTATCATGCCATCTTTTCGCTTTCTCTTTGTAAATCTTTGCATTTTCGAAAGCATTGAGTCTAAATTCCTCTAGCTCATTTAACTGGAGCAATCGTTTTTCTCCAGCTAATTTGGCATCAAGGTTTAGAAATCTGGTTGCCCAATAGGCCTTGTGTTCCAGTTTCACTGGCAAGTGACATGCCTTTCCATACACAAGTTGGTATGGAGAGGTCCCTATAGGGGTTTTGAATGCTGTTCTGTATGCCCACAGAGCATCATCCAAGCTTCTTGCCCAATCTCTTCTACGGTTAATTACAGTCCGTTCCAGGATTCTCTTGAGTTCTCTATTTGAGACTTCAGCTTGCCCATTAGTTTGTGGATGATATGGAGTAGCTACCCTGTGGCTAACTCCATAACGAACCAGAGCAGCATAAAGCTGTTTATTGCAGAAATGAGTGCCCCCATCACTAATTAACACTCTAGGGATACCAAATCTGCTGAAGATGTGTTTCTGGAGGAATTTTAACACTGTTTTAGTGTCATTAGTGGGTGTTGCAATAGCCTCCACCCATTTGGATACATAATCCACTGCCACCAGAATATAAGTGTTTGAGTATGATGGTGGGAAAGGTCCCATGAAGTCAATGCCCCATACATCAAACAACTCAATCTCCAAGATTCCTTGTTGAGGCATGGCATAACTGTGAGGTAGGTTGCCTGATCTTTGGCAACTGTCACAATTAAGCACAAACGCTCGGGAATCTTTATAGAGAGTAGGCCAGTAGAAGCCACTTTGGAGGACTCTTGTTGCTGTTCGTTCACTTCCAAAATGTCCTCCATACTGTGATCCATGGCAATGCCAAAGGATCTTCTGTGCTTCTTCTTTAGGCACACATCTACGGATTACTCCGTCTGCACATCTCTTGAAGAGATATGGTTCATCCCAAAGATAATACTTTGCATCTGTGATTAATTTCTTTGATTGCACCCTGCTGTACTCTTTGGGTATGAATCTCACTGCCTTGTAGTTTGTAATGTCTGCAAACCATGGCACTTCCTGGATGGCAAAGAGTTGCTCATCCGGAAAGGTTTCAGAGATCTCAGTGAGAGGGAGGGACGCCCCTTCCACTGGTTCTAGTCGGGACAGGTGATCTGCTACTTGATTCTCTGTTCCTTTTCTGTCTCGTATTTCTATATCAAACTCCTGCAGAAGCAGCACCCATCTTATAAGTCTGGGTTTTGAATCCTGCTTTGTGAGTAGATATTTAAGAGCTGCATGATCTGTATACACAATCACTTTTGATCCTACTAAATAGGATCTGAATTTGTCAATGGCGTAAACCACTGCAAGTAGCTCTTTTTCTGTGGTTGTGTAATTTTTCTGTGCATCATTTAAAACACGGCTGGCATAGTAAATGACGTGCAGAAGCTTGTCATGCCTTTGTCCCAACACTGCACCAATGGCATGGTCACTGGCATCACACATTAATTCAAATGGCAATGCCCAGTTTGGTGCAGAGATGATTGGTGCTGAGACCAATTTGGCTTTCAGGGTCTCAAATGCCTGCAGACACTCTTTATCAAAGATAAATGGCGTGTCAGCAGCTAGCAGGTTGCTTAGAGGTTTGGCGATTTTTGAAAAATCCTTTATGAACCTCCTATAGAATCCTGCATGCCCCAGAAAGCTTCTGATTGCCTTAACATTGGTGGGTGGTGGTAATTTCTCAATTACTTCAACTTTAGCTTGATCCACCTCTATTCCCTTGTTCGAGATTTTGTGCCCAAGGACAATTCCTTCAGTCACCATAAAGTGACACTTTTCCCAGTTTAAAACCAGGTTGGTCTCTTGGCATCTCTTTAGAACAAGTGCTAAATGGTTAAGGCAGGAGCTGAATGAGTCCCCAAACACTGAAAAGTCATCCATGAAGACTTCCAGAAATTTTTCCACCATATCAGAGAAAATTGAGAGCATGCACCTCTGAAAGGTTGCAGGTGCATTGCACAGGCCAAATGGCATTCTTCTGTATGCAAATACTCCAGATGGGCATGTGAACGCCGTTTTCTCCTGATCCTGGGAATCTACTGCAATTTGATTATAAGCTGAATATCCATCCAGGAAGCAGTAGTATTCATGACCTGCTAGTCTTTCTAGCATCTGGTCTATGAATGGTAAAGGAAAATGATCCTTTCTGGTGGCTGTATTGAGCCTTCTATAATCAATGCACATACGCCACCCTGTAACTGTTCTTGTAGGAACCAGTTCATTTTTTTCATTGTGAACCACTGTCATGCCTCCCTTTTTAGGGACGACTTGGACAGGGCTTACCCAGGGGCTGTCAGAAATAGGATAAATAATCCCAGCCTCTAGTAATTTAGTGACCTCCTTTTGCACCACTTCCTTCATGGCTGGATTCAGCCGCCTTTGTGGTTGAACCACTGGCTTGGCGTCATCCTCCAGTAAAATCTTGTGCATGCATCTGGCTGGGCTAATGCCCTTAAGATCACTGATGGACCACCCAAGAGCTGTCTTGTGTGTCCTTAGCACTTGAATTAGTGCTTCCTCTTCCTGTGGCTCTAAGGTAGAGCTTATAATTACAGGAAAGGTATCATCTTTTCCCAGAAATGCATATTTCAGGGATGGTGGTAATGGTTTGAGTTCGGGTTTTGGAGGTTTCTCCTCTTCTTGAGGGATTTTCAGAGGTTCTATTATCTTCTCTGATTCCTCCAATTCAGGCTGAACATCTTTAAAGATGTCCTCTAGCTCTGATTCGAGACTCTCAGCCATATTGACCTCTCTTACCAGAGAGTCAATAATATCAACACTCGTGCAGTCATTTGGGGTGTCTGGATGTTGCATGGCTTTGACAACATTCAACTTAAACTCCTCCTCATTGACTCTCAAGGTTACCTCCCCTTTTTGGACATCAATGAGGGTTCGGCCAGTTGCTAGGAAAGGTCTTCCTAGAATGAGAGTTGCACTCTTGTGCTCCTCCATTTCCAGCACCACAAAGTCAGTAGGAAAGGCGAATGGCCCAACCTTGACAATCATGTCCTCAATCACGCCTGATGGGTATTTAATGGAGCCATCAGCAAGTTGAAGACATATCCTGGTTGGTTTGATTTCTTCAGTTAAACCAAGCTTTCTGATAGTAGATGCAGGTATTAGATTGATACTTGCCCCAAGATCACATAAAGCTTGCTTGGTGCAAGTGCCCTCTAATGTGCATGGTATCATAAAGCTCCCAGGATCTTTAAGCTTCTCAGGTAAGCTTTTCAGAATGACTGCACTGCATTCTTCAGTGAGGTAAACTTTTTCAGTTTCCCTCCAATCCTTCTTATGACTTAAGATCTCTTTCATGAACTTAGCATAAGAGGGTATTTGCTCAAGTGCTTCTGCAAACGGAATCTTTATTTCAAGAGTCCTGAGATAGTCTGCAAAGCGGGCAAATTGCTTATCTTGTTCCGCTTGGCGGAGTTTTTGAGGATAAGGCATTTTGGCTTTGTATTCCTCAACCTTAGTTGCTGCAGGTTTATTACCTACAGAAGTGGGTTGGGAAGTCTTCTTAGAAGGGTTGTTATCAGCACTTATATGTGACTGATTCCCTACTGGCATTTGAATGCCAGTGGTGGGAGCTGGAGTGGTGTTAGACACCACTTCCTTGTTTGTCACTGGCGTTTGAACACCAGAACCATGCTCCCTTTGGGCGTTCAACGCCGGATTCATGCTTGTTTCTGGCGTTGAACGCCAGGAATTAGCATGGTCTGGGCGTTCAGCGCCAGCTTTGTTCCTCTCTGGGCTCTGATTGTCCTCAGAGGGATTTTGAGTATCCTCTTGTTCATTTCTTGGTTTCCTGCTGCTTTGAAGTGAGGTATTTAATGTTTTCCCACTTCTTAATTGAACTGCTTGACATTCTTCTGTTATTTGTTTTGACAGTTGCTTTTCTGTCTGCTTTAATTGTACTTCCATGTTCCTGTTAGCCATTCTTGTTTCCTGTAATATTTCCTTGAATTCGGCTAGCTGCTGAGTTAGAAAATCTAATTGCTGATTGAATTCATTAGCCTGATCCACTGGACTGAGTTCTGCAGTTACTGTTTTAGCTTCTTCTTTCATAGAGGATTCACTGCTTAGGTACAGATGCTGATTTCTGGCAACTGTATCAATAAGCTCTTGAGCTTCTTCAATTGTTTTTCTCATGTGTATAGATCCACCAGCTGAGTGGTCTAGAGAAATCTGAGCTTTTTCTGTAAGCCCGTAGTAGAAGATGTCTAATTGCACCCATTCTGAAAACATTTCAGAGGGGCATTTTCTTAGCATCTCTCTGTATCTCTCCCAGGCGTCATAAAGGGATTCAATATCTCCTTGTTTGAAGCCTTGGATGCTTAGCCTTAGCTGTGTCATCCGTTTTGGAGGGAAATAGTGATTCAGGAATTTTTCTGACAGCTGCTTCCATGTTTTTATGCTGTTCTTAGGCTGGTTATTTAACTACCTCTTAGCTTGATCTTTTACAGCAAATGGAAACAGTAATAATCTGTAGACATCCTGATCCACTTCCTTATCATGTACTGTGTCAGCAATTTGCAAGAATTGTGCCAGAAACTCTGTAGGTTCTTCATCTGGAAGACCAGAATACTGGCAGTTTTGCTGCACCATGATAATGAGCTGAGGATTCAGCTCAAAGCTACCAACTCCAATGGAGGGTATACAGATACTACTCCCATATGAAGCAGTAGTGGGGTTAGCATATGACCCCAGAGTCCTCTTGGACTGTTCATTCCTACTTGCTTCCATGATGGAATACAAGGGATAATTTATATGTTGATTTTTTTATTTTATTTTATTATTATTTTTTTTATTAATTTTTTATAAAATAAAATAAAAAAAATGAAATAAATAAAAGAAATTGAAAATATTTTGAAATTGAAATTTGAATTTTTATGTAAAATTTTTGAAAAATGTAGTTCAAAATTAGTTAGAAAATAAAAATTTTTGAATTTTGAATTTTATGATGAAAGAGAAAAACACACAAAAGACACAAGACTTAAAACTTTTAGATCCAATGTTCCTTATTTTCGAAAATTTTTGGAGGGAAAACACCAAGGAACACCAAACTTAAAAATTTTAAGATCAAGACACAAGAAAAACTCAAGAACACCAAGAACAAAAGAAAGAACACCAAACTTAAAATTTTTAGAAAACCAAGACAAATTTTCGAAAATTAAAGAGAACTTAGAACTTAACAAGAAAACACCAAACTTAAAGTTTGGTACAAGATTCAATCCAAGAAAAATTATTTTTGAAAAAGGTTCCAAAGGGTATAACCAATTATCAAGAACAACTTGAAGATCAAGGAAGAACCAAGAATACTAACACGAAAATTTTGGAGAAAATATAACATATGCAATTAACACCAAACTTAGAACAAGACACTAAACTCACGAAAAATTAACAATTAATTTGAGAAAAATAATATTTTTGAAAAGAAACTATCCTATCAAAATTTGATGACTCTATAACAACAAAAATAAAAATAAAAATAAATTATTCCTAATCTAAGAAATAAAATAAGCCTTCAATTGTCCAAACTCAATAATTCCCGGCAACGGCGCCAAAAACTTGGTGCACGAATTTGTGATTCGCACAACTAACCAGCAAGTGCACTGGGTCGTCCAAGTAATACCTTACGTGAGTAAGGGTCGATCCCACGGAGATTATTGGTTTGAAGCAATCAATATTTATTTTATTAATCTTAGTTAGGATGTCAAAGTGTTTAAAATTGTAAGTTGGAATTATTAGATTTGATTGGAAAGATAAACTAGAACAATAGAGTTACTTGTTTGTAGTACTGGGAATATGTTGGAGTTTGGAGATGCTTTGTCCTTTGACTTCAACTCTTCCTTGAAATCCTTCAACACACGCAAGGTCCTTCCATGGCAGGCTATGTAGGGTGTCACTGTTGTCAATGGCTACCTCCCATCCTCAGTGAAAAACGTTCCTATGCTCTGTCACAGCATGGCTAATCATCTGTCGGTTCTCAATCAGGTTGGAATAGAATCCATTGATTCTTTTGCGTCACTAACGCCCAGCCCTCAGGAGTTTTGAAGCACGTCACAGTCATTCAATCCCAGAATCCTACTCGGAATACCACAGACAAGGTTTAGACTTTCCGGATTCTCATGAATGCTGCCATCAATCCGGCTTATACCACGAAGATTCTGTTGGGGAATCTAAGAGATATTCATTCAGTCTGATGTAGAACGGAGGTGGTTGTCAGGCACACGTTCATGGATTGAGGAAGGTGATGAGTGTCATGGATCATCACCTTCTTCACAATTAAGCGCGAATAAACATCTTAGATAAGAACACGCGTGTTTGAATGGAAAACAAAGGAGTTGTGATAAATCATCGAGACGCTGCAGAGCTCCTCACCCCCAACAATGGAGTTTAGAGACTCATGCCGTCAAAAGTATGCAATTCAGATCTGAAAAATGTCATGAGGTACAAGAAATGTCTATAAAAGTTGTTTAAATAGTCAACTAGTAACCTAGGTTTACAGAAAATGAGTAAACTAAGATAATTGGTGCAGAAATCCACTTCTGGGGCCCACTTGGTGTGTGCTTGGGCTGAGATTAAAGCTATCCACGAGTAGAGGCCTTTCTTGGCGTTAAACTTCAGGTTATGACGTGTTTTGGGCGTTCAACTCCGGATCATGACGTTTTTCTGGCGTTTAACTCCAGACAGCAGCATGAACTTGGCGTTCAACGCCAAGTTACGTCGTCTATCCTCACGCAAAGTATAGACTATTATATATTGCTGGAAAGCCCTGGATGTCTACTTTCCAAAGCCGTTGAGAGCGCGCCAATTGGACTTCTGTAGCTCCAGAAAATCTATTTCGAGTGCAGGGAGGTCAGGATCCAACAGCATCAGCAGTCCTTTTTCAGCCTAAGTCAGATTTTTGCTCAGCTTCCTCAATTTCAGCCAGAAAATACCTGAAATAATAGGAAAATACACACACTCATAGTAAAGTTCAGAAATATGATTTTTGCCTAAAAACTAATAATATTTAACTAAAAACTAATTAAAACATGCTAAAATCTACATGAAATTACCCCCAAAAAGCGTATAAAATATCCGCTCATCAGCACCCTACATCCTTGGGTGATGTACAAGAGAGAGCAGAAAAGTACATCAACATGGAGGAAAATGCCAGATTACGGGAGCCAAGCTGGCGACAGGGACCCCCTCACTCAGTAAAAGAGAAAGAAAGGGAACCCAAGAGAAAAAAGGAGGTCGGTCCCGACAGGCCGAGGAGATATCACTCCTATACCCCTCTAAAGGTTTCCCTAGTGGACGTATACAGAGAAATATGTAATACTGAAAGATTGCCGCCCCCTAGACCCATCAAAAACAAAAAGGGAGGAAGTCGTGGCGACTATTGTGAGTACCA